>NC_088913.1:46811759-47113611 GCF_963576675.1 Euphorbia lathyris
ACAGATGTCGTCGCTATTGATGATCGTCTCTCAAGATACAATAGATTATGCAAGCGAACTCAAACCGTGTGTATGCTCATTATCACCGGAGTAGGAAAAGAAGAACATTATGAACAGACAAAGAGTATTTTGAACAACCTTTTCAACCTTTTTAACAACTTCAACCACTTTTTAACCACTTTTGAATTTTGACAATCCATTCTATATAAATAGAACTTGAAAAGATATGTCATTTCACGAACAAACACGAATGTACACGGACAGACACGATTATTTACGTATGAACACGACTGTTCACGAAGGACACGACTGTTCATGAAAGGAGGTGTTTGTTGGTATTAAAATTAACAAATAATTTTATTCAAAAATTTCCAACAATCCCCCACATGAATAAAATTAGAAACGAGACGATTACGACGTGGTGATAACTTTCTACAGAAGATATCTGCATAGGATAGGTAGCTAATGTGCCTTGAACCTTCCCTTGTGAAAGTATATTTACTTTACTGGCTGACTAGTAGACGCAATGTCTTTGAGCTATTCTACCGTTTGTGTAAACGATGATATACCCCACACAGATACCAACATAACACGGTATGGTTCTCATGGTCATGAACATCGCCTGGTTCTGCGAGAGTTTAAGAGGACTATGCCCCACTAGTCTCCATCGAAACGACCCCACTTCACTCTGACATAGGTGATTTATTTGCTCAGAATTTCTGACGCACAATGTATCATTAAAAGCATATAGCTTAACCTTTTTCCCGTTGGTGTCACTGTTTACATCTAGGAATGGACGAGGGTTTAACCCCACAGTGAACGCACAAGGTTTATGCAATTAGGTTGTCCCTTTGAACCTAGATCTTGGGATGTCCAGTCAACTAGGTAGGGTTTTCCTTCACATAACGCCTCTTTTCTAATGGGCTTTAGTGTCCTTTCGATGATTTTTCAATTTGATCTCGGTTTAACCTTTAGGTTAGCAGATCCGCCGTGTTATCCTTTGAGTCTACAAAATCAATTAGAATGATACTCGTTGAGATCAATTGACTAATGGTGTTATCACACAGAAGCTTTTCTATCTGATTTCATCATTCGGAAGCTTTTTATACCGCATATTCACCAATTGATATGATATTTTTCTTCGATTCCATCATTGTGACGTACTTATTTTAACGCGATTTGATTTCTACACTTTTAGTGACTTTCATAAATTAAATCTAGCCAACTAATGTTCATCTACCAGCGTCTAACTCGGCTAGATAACATCACTGCACAGATTTGTCAATTTATGGCATTTCACATTTCTAGTGTAAATTAACTCTTACGCGCAAGAATATCAAATATGGAATTTTCGCATATCATCATCATCTCTAAAGAAAACATTTTTTCTTTTATAATCTGTCTTAAAATTCACACTAAATGAATTTTTCTAGACTTTCATTGTGGTTTACACATTGTAGGCCTAAAGCTTTTGAAGTGACTGTGTTTTTAAAACCGGATTCATCTTCAATTAACGTACATGTACCAATACATGCGAAAAGGAAATTAATAATCTATTTAAACAAATAGAGACAAGAAAACAATTAACAATTTTTTCTTCCTGAAATCCAAACAAACCATGTTAGAATCAGAAAATCACAATCTAAATATATACATAACAAATAATTAACAAAAATATAAACTATATATATATATATATTTTTATGTTGTTCAACTTGTCCCAATATAATTTCCGCTCAAAAGTTCGAAATTATATTATATTCGTCAAGATAATTTATCATCAAAGTATTTCCTGTACGCATATATCTGAACTGACGAATCGAAAATTGGAACGATTAGTCTGACACTTGCCATATGTCATTGTGTTATGCTTCTGCTGAATTAATTGATAAGTCTAAAAGAAAAGTTTTCAATAAAGAAAACATAAAATGGTTCTTGAATATATATTGTTAACAAACACAGCATATTCATCCGAAGCACTTAAAATTCATACAGAGAAATTTATTTTCTACGATTCATAGCTTCAAATTAACATCCGTAGCTTCAAATTAACATCCGTTAAGCATGTTATGTGTACAAGAAATATCAAGCCATTTAATTTGATGGTAGCCATCAAATGGACAATGACATAATATTACATGCATCAAATAATTTATATACCAGGAGTATAATTAATTATATTTTGAACCAGATTCCTGTTTATAATAAATGTCACAGCATGTTGAAAACACATTGTCTTAAAAATGTTAGATAAACGATTACGTCGAACACAGAAAAATCATATGAACAATTAAACTATAAATTAAAAGGAAGGAGTTAGACAAATCTGAGGTTTGTATTAGTAGTTTTCTTAAGACAGATGTCGTTGCTATTGACGATCGTCTCCCAGGATTCAACAGATTACGCAAGCGAACTCAAACCGTGTGTAGGCTCGTTATCACCGGAGTAGGAAAACAAGAACATTATGGACAGACAAGGAGTATTTTGAACAACCTTTTCAACATTTTTAACAACTTCAACCACTTTTTAACCACTTGTGAATTTTGACAATCCATTCTATATAAATAGAACTCAAATGGATATGTCATTTCACGAACAAACACGACTGTACACGAAAAAATACGACTATTTACGTACAAACACGACTGTTCACGAAGGACATGACTGTTCATGAAAGGAGGTGTTTGTTGGTATTAAAATTAACAAATAATTTTATTCAAAATTTTCTAACAATTGTGAACTACATACTCTTGTTTTGTACAGTAAATACGAGACAGTATTTGCAAATGGGACAAACCACGTAAATCGGTTTTTTTAGTTAATATTGCTTTTCATCTTCACAGGCAATTATAGCTTCTGCATTTGCTGAGAAGGATTACCAGAAGGCAACAACCACCGCAACACGGGTTCTACAGGTATTCCTTTTCATCAAACACTTTTTTTTATAGGGCTTTTTACATGAATATCATAATTGATTACAAAATTACAACTAAATCATATCATCAAACTTAATTTTTAATATATCTTTTTTTCTATATATACTAAATAAAATATACGTTTACACCTATTTTAAAAAGTTTAAACCCCAATTCATAAACTTTAATCTTAAAAAATTATGACTTGATATAGTTGTAAATAGTTTTTAATAAGTGGATTTACTACGTAAATTTCTCTTTTTTTTATATAATAATCAATTAATGTATTAAGGGATAGTTACACAAATATTCCCCTTTCAATAAATAAATATAAGTTTCCACAACTTGTCAAACTAATTCTTATTTTGTCAGATCTCTAAAAAGTATATATTTCCTGTATTTTAATCCCAACTGTTTTTTTGACAAAAGCAAAATAAAAAACTGCTTATTTGATAATAGTATGAATTTCTTGTGTGTATTGATAAAAAACCAAAACTGTAAAATAATATTCAAATTTTCTCATGTATTAACATGGTGCAGATGAGCTTTTTTCTTGGGCTTGGGCTTGCGGTCGTTGTTGGAGTAGGTCTCTACTTGGGTGATGGAATTTTTTCAAAAGATCCTAGTGTTCTTCATATTATAGCCATAGGCATCCCGGTGAATTAAATTAAATATATTTCTCCATTTCCTTTTTACTTTAAGATCTCCAAAAATTCACTGAAATTTGTTGTATGTATCAACAGTTTGTGGCAGGCACCCAACCTATCAATTCAATTGCGTTTGTGTTTGATGGAGTAAACTATGGAGCTTCTGATTTTACTTATTCTGCATATTCCATGGTCAGTTCATCAATTAATTCTTTCCAAATTAAAATGTTTATCTCTAGTTAATGGTTAAAAGTATGTATTCATTAGGTTCTTGTAGCCATAGCAAGCATTGGATCAATTTTTGTTCTTTTTAAAGCTGGTGGTTTTGTTGGAATATGGGTTGCTTTAACTATCTTCATGGGCCTACGCACATTTGCTGGTGTATGGAGGTAAATTTTCTATTTTATCACCCAAGTTTGAGAGAGTATGAATATATAATATTGAAAATTAAAATTTATTTATAATCAAACTAACATTTATATTTTCGATTGTAGGATGGGGACAGGAACTGGGCCTTGGCGTTTTTTAAGATGCTAACCGTTGCCATAGGAAATTCTCAATAATACACTCATGTCATATATTCTCTTATTCATTTTTGTTTATTTCCATCTCTTTCTGCATTTTGATCCAATCCTCTTGTTTGTATTATGGTATTATGATACCTATTTTAGAATATATAACTTCATGCACACATATGCAGATCATATTATCAAATTTTACATATATTGACATATTTTTGGGTTTATGGTTATTCCCCTGTATGCATTGTGTAAATGAGCCGAGCTGAGCCGAACCCTAGGTAGGTTTGGTATTGGCTCGTTAATACCTTGAACCGAGCTCTTTCTAATTAAGCTTTGACGAGTTTTGATTGAGCCGAGCTTTTATCGAGCTTCTAACGAGTTTTAACCAAATTCATCATACATACATAGAATAACTAGCGTAGAAAACAAAAAAGTCTTATAAAATACTCCATACGAGTTTAAAATATTTATAAAGAAAAACAATCATATTATTATCGAGATTCCAAAATAGTATATATATGGTACTTATGGTCGGAAAACACAAACTCGGAGAAAAATTTCAAACAATGAAATGTATACTAAACTTTGTAATGTATTTTGTTCCTTATCAAACCCTAATTGTCTAGCTAAAGACCCAAATGTCTAACCTTTTTTGTGTCATTTTTTTGAGGGGTTGAATCTTATTTGAGTTGTGAATTGTGGTGAAAACTAATAATAACCAATAAAATATAAAATATATATATATATATGAAATATATATAGTAATTAAAAATAATCGAGCATGCTTGCAAGCTTTCGAGCCGAATCTGAGGAAACTCGAACTTAGCTCGTTAGTGCTCGAGTCGAGCCCTATCGAGCCGAGCTTTGATCGAGCCGAGTTCGAATAGTTTGTGAACTACCAAGGCTCGTTTACACCCCTATATATTAATATTTCCATTTATTATAATTGTATAAATTAAACTCCTAATTAACAAAATAGGTAAGTTTTGAACATTCAACTCGCCTAAAAGCACATGACATATGGGAATAAAATAATTTCAATTAATTTCAATATTCATATTGTTAGCGATATTTTCAAAATATTCTAATTTCAACCTTAACGGGTGAGGGAAGGAAAATTGCGGATGTGCTAAAGAAGTTAATTCTTAATAATTAAATGGATTTAATGAATAAATTGAGACTAAAGGGGTGACTTCTAACAGAATGATTGACAACACACTCAAGGATTGAGAAAAAGTCCATTTTCGGGATTTAGTGCTATTATAAACAATTTACTAATTGACAATCATTCACGAAAAAGCTTAAAAAATCAATATGGAGAGATTTTTTTAATTTTCTTTTTTAATTTTTCTTTTATTGATTTATTGTAATGTCTTTGCTTACAAAGTGGAAATAAATCAATAATTACAACGAAGATCGCGTAACTCACGTAATAAAATTACGTAATTGGAATAGAAGTTGCAGAATTGAAATTGTAGCTAAAGGAATAACAACAATGAATATGTATGAATCGAAATTAAACGAACAAACTTGGTTTATCGTCTTGATCGTTGAAGTGAACCATGAATTCAAGGAGCAGAATTGTATCGTATTGATGTAGAGAGATTAGTAATCGAGTTTAGAAACAAGAACTTAAGAAAATTCCAGCATAACAGAGCATAAAAATGTCAGATTTTAGGGTTTAGAAAACTTCAGGAATCCTGGATTTTCTTGTAGAGATTTGGACTTTATAAAACAAAAATTTAATTTGGGATGTTGGAAATGTAGTCACACAAAAATCAGACTCAAAGTAGTGCTGGAAGGAAGTGAAAAGATTTTTGGAGAAGGACAGCAAACAGAGCTATGAAAATGACAGATTTTGGGGTTCAGAAAACTTGAGGAATTCTGAATTTGCTGGTAGAGATTTGGACTGTGTAAAAACAAAAAATTCAATTTGGCATGTTGGATATGTGGTCGTACAAAAATTAGACTTAAAGTAGGTTTGGAAGGAAGTGAAAAGAGTTTTGAAAAAGGATAGCTCAAAAACACTCTGTTACTTGGTCAAAAAAACTGAATTTTTGACAAACTTTGAAGACTCAAAACTATGAGATTCTGGACTAGTTTTGGAGAAATAAAAAGTGAGAATTGAAGATGGTTATGTAGTCCAATTTTAGAGCTAAAAACATTCAAACAATAGTAGTATAAGGTAGGTAAACAATTAGGCAAAATAGGTTGACCAACACAGTTTGATAAGAAACAGAAATTTAAGTTAAATGATCGTTTGAGGTTGGAAAGAAAGGAAGCACAGAATTGGCTACTAAAAGGGACTTAATAGGGAAGTTATTTGTTTTGATAGAGTTGTGTGTTATGTTGTTGGTTTGTTGGCTGATTAAGTGTGTAGAAGGAAGATAATGCCTTCTATTTATAGGGAAAATGAGCTTGGTGGGCAAGAAAATCAACATCCACTAAGTCAAATCTCCCTAATAATTAGCTCACTTCACTCTCCACTAACTTAATTGACATTATGCTCTGTTTACAAGAGAAAAATATGGCAAAAAAATATGGAGAGTGACTGCAAAAATGCTTTGCAATAAATAGCCAATCCCGTAATGCCTTGTGCGTTTTGTGCTTCAAGTTCAAAAATTCATATCTTCTTCACCACTGATCGGTTGGAGCTCCATAAATAGTCCTTGGAAACCTTGAAATGTATAGTTTCAGGTCTCTATGGTCTTAATCTAAGATCCTGATGTTTGATGCCTCAGAAAAATCATCAAAGTGATGGGTTGCACTTAGCTCAAAAATAGGAACTAAACTAAACTTTATAACTTCTTTTTTATTGTTATTATTGTTGTTTTGTATTTCTTATTTGTTTTTATTTTATATTTCAATTTCATTTTATTTTATGAATAAAACCATATGATAAAAATTACCATATGCTTTTAATGTGTACCATAATTGCCCCTTTTTTTGTGTAATTAAGCATCGAGGATGGAAAATTGCACAAAAAGAAAGTTTTTAAAAAAAAAATTTAAACCCCTAAAAGGAAAACTTTAAATCCCTCACACACTCCTAACCACTTAAGACTTTCAAATTAAACAGAACTCTTTCCCTTCCCTCTCATTTCCTTCCTCAAGCAAGAAGAACAAATTGACAGAAGCACTCTTATCTCAATAACGATCATCGTAATGAGCATGTTTGTCTTTTTTATCTTCTCTAATCCATTATGTTGCTAGATTGAAAGTTGTTATGCCTGCAAATTGGGGTTTTCGGCCATAGAAGCTTGAAATTTGAGGTTTTTTAATCTTTGATTCTTTGACTCAAAATCACCATTAGAACTTATTAAAACCTTTCTAAGAGAGGTTTGTGTGACTTGGTTTGATGGCTGAATGCTTCGATTTCACGATTCCAAATTTGAAACTTGCTTTTGCCAAAAATTTGCATGTATGAAATTGACAAATTTGAATTTGGAGATTTGGGAAAGATGATGGATTTTTGGAAGAGTATTAGGATACGAGTGATAGGGACGTTTTATCCCTATCTTTTAGGGAGGAATACGATTCATTTCGGGATCAATAACAATGCTTTAGGTTTAATTTTAGTATAAATTCAATAAATCAACGAGGTAAAATAAAAAAACACCCTCTTGTTTAAAATTCGTGTTCCAACCCTCGTCTTTACTTTAAAAATTCATAAAACCAGATGATCTCGGGTTTTGTAATTTCACTTTGCCGGAAAGAAGAAGGCACACGAGACACACCGAGGTGACAAAACGATACAAACGCACGCCATGTAAAAAGAATAAAAAATCTTTCCCACGACGTGCCGAGTAATGTGGGTCGACGTGTCACTTTGAAGAAGACAAAGTCAATCGGAATTGCCAGTCAACGAATGGGCAGAAGCAATTACCTAGTCAGCATGGCAGTGGCACGAGGTGTTTGGCACGAGATCATTTCACACAGAGTCCTAATTTGAAGCATCAAAGTTCAGGAGCGCACTTCCACGACGTGTCACCTCCTCCACGATGTGCCATGTGATGGCACGAGGATATCAGAACATCGCGCGGGCTCCTAAATACAGGTACCAGTGTCAGAAGTTCACCTCCACGACGTGCCACATTATCCACGTCGTGTTGACTCATGAAAAGGAGCAGAGGATGTGAAAAGCTGAGGATGTGAAAATCTAACTCTATAGTGGAAAAGGAGCTGCACGACGTGGAGCTCTAAATTCAACTTTAGAAAATGAACAGATATGAGATTCTTGTAATTACGATTTTACCCCAAGTTTCATTTGTGTATAAATAGCAGTGCTTGTCACTTATTTAGGCATTCAATTTTCTATGTACTAAAGTTCCTTACACCTTGAGAGCTTGTGTATTCCTCCCGTCATGCCTTCGAAATTCCGTTCCATCCACATCCACCAAGTTCGATAGTTCCACCTCCAAGTCCTAAGAGACGACTTTGAGTCCGGTTAGCTAGTTCTAAGGGTCGATTCTTCTTCCCTTTCTACTTGTTAATTAGCTTGTACTCTTTCTATGTACTAGGCTTGGTTGTATTTCGTATTTTTCGCGCTCCATATTTATAATATATGATTTACCATTTCAGTTCACTATACGTGTTATTCTTTATTACTTGCTTTGATACTTATAATTGATTATTGTGTAGGTCGCTTACGAGCTCCGAAATCTATTAGGATTCATATAGGCGTTGCCTTACCGGAGTTGACAATCCGGAAACCATAGGAATTGACGAGCCACGGAACTTACGGGCCCTAGTTTCTGATCCTAAGAGTTAGAGTTGCCTTAAGAGGAAATCACGACCTAAGAACCTCACGGAGTTGTTCGTTCTTTAGATAGTCGTCTTTGCAAGAGTAAATTATTAATCGTATATGTTCCGAGTTGTTTGTCATATGTTATAACTTATCATTATCCGCATCACTCCATAAGGGCTTGGAATACATGAAAATTGTCTCACCCATAGTTTAGGAGTAGTCTATAGTTGTCACCCAACTCAAGTCTAAAGTATTTACCGGCTTAGATAACGTATAGAACCGAATATTTTAATACTTATAGGTATAAATCCCATAGATTCGATACCCAGACTTAACCGGATTTATTACTTGATAACGACGGGGTACACTTGCCCCTACGTAGTGTCCAGTAGAGTTAAAGCACGTAGAGAGATCATAACCGTAACACACACACATAATTTACCGCTCTGCTAGAGGCCCATCGATGAGTTTAAGAAATAAATATGAAAAAGGAATGCGGTGTCAATTTTGAGTTTGCATGATCTCTAGTATGAAAACTCAAAATTATTCTTGTTCTGTTTTTTTGGTTTCTTTTACGGATATTCTGTTTTTCTCTATTTTTTGTTGCCCCCTTTTGATTTTTTTACTCACTTTCCTAATTGAATATTACAAATGGCAGTCAAAGGTTTGCACAAGTTTGATGTAAAATTTTACCCGCCAATTGCATATTTTGCTGCTAATGCCTGATTTTGTAGCTTCGGACTTTAATAAATAGAAGGTTACTCCCAGCTCTACTTTTGTGGAGCGTATGCAGCTGACGACGGTAAATTTTGAGCCCTATTGTGAATTTACTTGCTAGTCAAGTGATAACCTTCAAACTTATTTGTTTTTTGGACTTTGGTTTTATGAATTTATAATTTTTTATATATTTTTTTGTCCAAATTTTTTTTACATGTTTTGAGCAAATCAAACATAATTTCTCATTTGAATTAATAATAATGAGCTACTTACGGAAAATAAAATCGATTAAGATAATGAAAAATGCAAATTAAAAATGAACGAACTAACCAAATTCGTATTGGGCGTCAAACTGCCCCATCGCTTTATTTTTATTTCTTTTTTTGCCTCTCTTTTTCTTATTCTTCTTTTTACGTTTTTAGAGAGAGGTTGTGGGGATTTCTTTTATGGCGATTCACAAGCCATTTTCCTAGTGGTACATGGGCTGAAGGAGTAAGAAAATGTGGTCGACTTTATTTTTATATTCACCGTTATTATTTTTTGTTTCTCGTATTTTGTTTTTTCTTTGGCTTCTCCTCATTTTCCTCGATGTTGCCAAAGCTGGCACAATTCCTTTATGTACCCAAAGTTGTCGTGTTTTTGGGTGTCGGTGAGCTTTTTACGGTTGTCTATTTGAGGAGTAGTTCGCTTATATGGCTCTACTTCGATGGATGTAGTATTAACCATAACAACAGTTGGGAACAAATCGTCATCAATTTGCCTGCTTTCTTTCTTCTCGGAGAATTTTACCATGCCTTTATTAATTCGGTCCTACACGATATTCTTAAAACCAAAACAAGCTTGGGTACTATGACTATAATGTCATGATATTTGAAATAATCCCTATCGTGCACATCTTCCTTAGTTGGAATAACATGACCATGAGGTAACGTAATGAATTCCTTCTTTAACAAATAATAAAAAATGCCCTCAATTTTCGAACTATTAAATGTTACACTGAACATTTACATAACTCTTAACTAATTCTGAGACTTTTGAATTTTTTGCTAATATAGGGCATACATGTGAACTTGCACTAGTCAAGTCGACTATAGCTACTTCATGGGTTCATCTTGATGAGAACTACCTACGATACCATTTTTATGGTGATGATCTTCGTGCATGACTTCCTCATACTCGGAAACCTTAGCAACGAGTTCATAGTAATTGCGAAAATCAACGCATTGGATTTTTTTACGATGATCAAATATAAACCACGTTGAGAAATTTTCACAAATTTCAATTTCAGAAATATTTACACGACAACGGTGCTTGATTTTGTTAAATCTATTTATGGAGGTTTCATCATCTTAGCATTGGACCATCCTAAATAATTCAGTAATGTATACCTCGGGTGCCTGTAAGTGATCTGGAGAATAAGCGAGGCCGTAACATGTCAAAAATTTTTTTGCCCTTAATTTGATACATTGAAATGTGAAACGAACGATGTGTTCCATAGTGGACTGTCCTTTTTCGCCTGAAACTAAAGAATCTGGAATTCTAAAACTGCATGGAAATAGATGCAATGGGTCAAATCGTTAGAAAAAGCTTTGTAAAATTTAGTGCGGTATACTTCATGAACGACAGGTCCGTAAATCTCTTGTACAATGTTACTAATTCTTTGCCTATCTTCAACTTCAACCCTGGGTTCAGGTTGTACTGTGGATGTTTGGATAGTGGTGAAATCACGACCTCAACCATTGCCCCCCAAACTACGAGCATTACTATTGTGACCATAATCATCGAGGTGATTGTTAGGTCACGTTGTGACCTAATATAATTGAATGATGTGGGAATTGAGACATATTTTAGGCTTCTTCGATCGCCACACTCATTGAATCGGGAATTTTCCAAGTGACCGTTGAGGAACGTATCTCTCACATTGGGAATTTTCTTCCCTTTGGATTTCTTGCTCAATTTGAGAAGTTATTCTCTATGAAACATTTTTTGCACATATCTCTAGGAGTTTGTTAACTTCTTCTGTGAGATCAACAATTCTTTCTTCAGTAATTGGGATCCTACGAGTGATTGTGAGGGTCCCATTATGCACTCCCATGAGTTGCGAAAACTTGGCCATAAGTTTGTCAACATTCTCGAGGATTTGATTTGATTGTTGGTGAATTCCCTCATTCTTCTTCTGCAATTAGGTTGATTCATGGAGGATGTCTAATGCCTTCGACGTTCTGAACATTTTCAACAACAATTCCTTTGAGTAGACCTTCAGAATTAGCGCTTTGATTCTCATCCTCGTGTGGAGGTAGGTCCTTACCGTCGTTCTTCTTCGAAGGCATTTTTCATGAATAGGTAGGGACAAAAGTCATTCTTAATTGTTATGACAATCTAGAACGTTAATTAAAATTGGGTGTGTACGGAATTTGGGATTCGATATAAAGAGATAATGTCTGTGACTGAAACACTGATAGAAGAGTGATGCAAAAAATGGAAGGTAAGCAGCTAGGTAGGATTTGGTAAGAATCTATGATAGTATTTTAGACGGAAAAAATCGCAAATAACTATTTGTGTGAAATAGCAAAAGTTTTCGAAAATGATATGTAAAAAAAGAGACACGAGAACAAAACCGAATGACTACATTCTTAGGTCCTACAGTTTGTGCCAAAATTTTTAGCGTTATGGATGATAAAAACAAAACTGTAAGGATCTACTGGATGACACGAAACAAAACAGAAACTGAATGTTTTAGGTCAACTAGGTGTGCCAAAAATTGTTAGCTTTAGAGTAATTAATTGTGGTGATAGCTAAAGTGGGGCAAGTGTGACATGTGAAAATTATTGTGAAAGATGGTCTTAGGTCCCAGTGGGCATGCAAAAAAGTTCTAGGGATATTTGTTAGTCCCTAATTAGGTGGATATAGTTTTAAAAGGCGGGTGAATAAAACTAGTGGGTAATTTTAGCATAGAGACAAATCTTCAGAATCAGAGGAAACTTCAGACTACTGAGCTTTCAGTCTACTGAGATTGATTCTGCTTCTGTTACTTGCACTCAAAAGATAGCTATTTTACCAGAGCTTCTGAAGATCTCTTAGTTAGATGATATATGTTATGTGTAGTATATTCAAGGTGATCAATGTGAGATAAATATTTAGAGCATGTAATATTCAGAAGCAATAAAATGCAATAAGGTGGAAAGAAGTTACTCGACATATTTATATTGGTTCGGCCTTTTACCTACATCCAGTCCTTAAAATTGCTTTTTCTGAGCTTTAATCCACTAAAGAACTTTCTCACATGTAGAGCACAAACCTTTTGCACAAATAGACTAAGCTTGTGTAAAGTACCGTCTTTACTACAACACTCAACTATCACTCTCTTGTTACTTGCCTATAACCAAAGCAATAACAGAGTTTCTGATTTTACAACAGAAAAGGTTTCAAAAGGAAATTTAAATCTCTCTAAGTATGATTACACAAATATGAAAATGATTGTGTATTGGTACTTTGCTCTTGTTTTTCACTTTTGCAATATGTCCCTTTTTTGCTTGACGATCAATTATGAAAATGAAACTTGAGCTTGGCTTTTATAGGTGGAGCATTCAAACTTGCCGTTTGAATTAGAAGATAGCCGTTGTGAAGACAGAACTTCTATTCTTCTCTGGAGCTTCTAACTTGGCCAATTCAAGAAATAACTGTTCTACAATTCAGAGGCCAGTTGACCGTTGAGACTTATGTCTAATTATCAGTTTCTGAATCTTGAACTTGCAAACGTACAAACTGCGCATTTCCTGATTTGTGATTGTCGAGAGGGATGGGTTGTCTGACAGTCTTCTGTCTTCTGAAATTTTACCAGAAATGGGAAGTCTTCTCTTTGACTTTCGGGTGGGCTTCTACTTCTAGATTTTGAACGGTTTGGACTTGGGCCTTTAATTTTATTAAGGCCTTTTTATTTGTCTATTGCTTCAAATATGTATATAGACACTTAAACAATTTGTTAAAAAATAAAAGCACATTGATTTAAATCTGAATTTTAACACATTGATTTGTTAATAAAGATTTTTTTTTTTTAAAAAAATATTTATTTTTCCCATAATAAAAAACTTCATCAAAGTGGGTTTCAACAATATCTTCCATAAGGGTTGAGCTACTGATAGGGACGTTTTATCGCTTTTTAGGGTGAATTAAGGTTTATTTTTGAGCTAATAATGTCGTTTAATGTTTAGTTTTTTTTTGCATATTTCAATAAATCAATGAGATGTAATAAAATGTGTACTTTTAGTTAATTTTAATCATTTTGAATCTCGTTTCATTATAAATAAAGCAATAAATAAATAAAATAATCTCAAGTTCAATGGTTGTATTTTGGGTTAATACACATATTTGCCCCTGTGTTTTCGCGGAAAAACAGATTTGCCCTTAAATCAAATAAACACACAAAACTATCCTTGAATTTTCCATAAACCTGCAATTATACCCTAAACTAACAGAGCTACTAAACGGCGATGACATCAAACCTTCTTGTCTCCAAAAAAATTGGATGACGACAATCAAAATTCATTTGGTTTCTTATTGTTTTCTATTGCTATTGCTTTTGGATTAATTAGGAGGTTTAGACGCCGTTTTATTAGGTTGATTGAGCTTTTATGAAAATGAATTTTGACCAATCTGTTCTTCTAACTTGCTTTTAATCGAGATTGAATGTGCATATTTTTTCTGTTTGTGATTGGTTGTTCTTTTCTGAAGTTTTTCTGGAGACAAGCAGGTTTGATGTGAACGCCGTTTAACAGCTCTGTTAGATTAGGGTATAATTGTAGGTTTGTGAAAAATTCAGGGATAGTTTTGTGGGTTTATTTAATTTAAGGGCAAATCTGTTTTTTCGAAAAAACACAGGGGCAAATATGTGTATTAACCCTTGTATTTTAGAGGCTTAAGAAATGCACACAAGATGAAAGAGACATACAAAAAGTAATGAAGCGACGCATTACACGCCATGTGAAATGAAGAAAATTCTATTCCTGAGTCCCACATGGTGTGTGGGTGTGAAAGGGACAAGATGACAGTCAATAGAGACATATTCAGATATGTTCCCTAGTCAATAGGCATCCCACACGCAGTGTGGCTGTCCCACACGACGTGTGGGGAGCATAGAAGAGCTCTTTGATAGTTGAAATGCACCCAATTTGGGCCAGAAGCAAGCCAACACCGTGTGGGACCAAAATTCAGCATTTTATGTGTGAAATGGCCGAAAAGAAATGATATTACGATTGTGCCCAAGATTGAGTTCTGTATAAATAGGAGTGCTTGGCACTCAATTAGACATTTAGTTTTTGTGTAATAAAATCCTTACACCTTGAGAGCTTGTTGTAATTCTCCCGTTACTCCGACGAAGTTACGTTCCATTCACATTCCCCAAGCTCGAGAGTTCCACCTCTGAATCCGAAGTGACGACCTTGAGTCAGGTTAACTAGTTTTACGGGCTGATTCTTCTTCCCCTTTTCCTTGTTAACTAGTTTGTACTCTTCCTAAGTGCTAGATTTAGTTATATTCCGCATTTACACTTTTCATAGCAATAATATATGATTACAATTTTCAGTTTCACTATACTTGTTATTGTTTAATCCTTACTTTGATTCTCATAATTGATTATTATGTAGGTTGATTAGAAACTCTAAAATCCATTAGGATTCACATAGGTGTTGCCTTACCAGAATTGACAACCCAGAAACCATAGGAATTGACGAGCAAGAAAACGTAGGGGCCCTATTTTTTGAACCCAAGAATTAGAGTCGCCTTAAGAGGGAACCACGACCTAAGTACTTCACGGAGTTGGTCGGTTTACATATGACGTCTTTGGAAGAGTAAATTGTTACTCGTATATATTCTGAAATATTGTTTGTCACATGTTGTAACTTAACATCGTCTGTATCATCCTATAAGGGTTCGAAATGAATAAAAACTATCACACCTATAGTTTAGGAGTAGTTTATATGTGTCACCAAACCAGGCTAAAGTATTCACCGCCTAGATAACGTACAGAATTGAGTAGCTTAATACTTGTGGGTATAAATCCCATGGATTCGATACCTGGAGTTAACCAGATTTATTACTTGATAACGATGGGGCACACTTATCTCTTAGGTGACATTGGAGTAGGGATCACCTCGAGTGCATCGTTCCTCCTGGACTCATCAAGTTATTGGCACCATTGTTAGGGATTTATTTTCTTGCAATATTAGACCAAAAAGTTTTATTGTTAGTCTAAGCATTTTTTGTGAATAATTTTTTTATATACAGACTTATACATTAACATCATTCTTTTTATGTGTTAATATTTTTCTTTTGTTAAATTCATTTCTAGTTTAAGTTCACCTGATCCTGGGGTGGTAATCTTATTCCTATTGATCTCGAAATTGAACGCACTTTGTATAAGATAAGAAGAGGAAGAATGGCCAAAGTCAACAACGAGAACCAACATGTCGAGAACAACCAACTCCGAAAATGGAGGAGGCAACGATACAAGGACAATGTTGGAGATCTTAGCTCCCCATAGACCACACAACCGAAACAGAATCTTTCCCATTCCATTCCGGGAAACACATATGAAATAAAGATAAGCATGATTCAGCTCATCCAATAAAAGTGGCCAATTTGGAGGAGAGCTTCATGGAGATCCAAACGAACATTTAGATAAATTTCTTATGTGTGCCGACACTTCTCGGCAAAACGGTGCTCCATCCAAGGCTGTTCGTCTAAAGTTAGTTCCTTTTTCTTTAACAGGACAAGCATTGGAGTGGTTGCAATCCTTAGAAGAGGGATCTATCACGACACGGAGGAGCTCGAAAAGGATTTTCTTTCCTACTACTTCTAGCCTTCCAAAAAGGTTATGTTGAGGAATGGCATCATCTCTTTTCAGCAACTTGAATACGAGACCCTTCATACAGCTTGGGCTCGATTCAAAAAATTGCTCTGGAGTTGTCTGCATCACGACATTCCAAAGCACAATCTAGTAAGTACTTTCTATCACGATTTGACTCCCACTAAGCGTGCAACTGTGGATTCTGCAGCAGGTGGGAACCTTTTTAGGAAGTCGGTAAGTGATGCATACGAGCTTATCAATGAGCTCGCTAGAAAGAGTGTCCATTGGCAAGAGGATCGGCTCGTCGGACCCTAGAGACGCCAAACGTTCACCATGGAAAACGAGGCTCCAAAGAGTTCCATGGCTGAAATGAATAAGAAACTAGACGCCTTAATAGAACATATGAGCCTCAATAAAAGTGCACAGGTCATGTTGTTTAATCATCGTGGTGGAGATCATCACGATAGGGACTGTCAAGCCGGTAGTCCTTTCACTGGTGATGCTGAGATGGTAAGTTATATAGGAGGTAATCAAAGGTACAATTCGAATCGAAACTCTTACTCACATGACCATAATAACAATAACAGTTAATGGATGGAGGCCTCGTCACCATAATAATGATGTATTGAGGCCCCATCTAGTTTTAATCACGAGTTCAGCGAGCACGGGCTAGGCCAAGCACAAAATGCTCAAGGAGGACAAAATGCCCAACCTCCCAACAATATGAAAGGCCAAACGGTAACTTCCTTGCTTAAGGATATCTTAACCCATTTTATCGATAATGAGGCTTTTTGTAGGGATTTGGGCCACCAAGTGACTTAGTTAAATCGTCAACAGTAGGAGAGACAATTAGGGTCTTCCCGACTGACACCGAGCAAAACCCATGATCCAAAAATAGAGAGTTCGGTCAAGCGGTGACTCTACAAAATGATAAGGGTTAAAATCCATCAGTTTCCAACGTGGACTCCCTACAATAGTCGCAAACACGAGAAAGTCGAGCTATTCCAACTATAAACGTAGTGACGGTTTGAATTCCTCGAACCATTGTTCATATGTATTATATTTATATTTATTTTCATTTTTCTATTTTTCCATCTTTTATTTTTTAAATGATAACTAAGATACACACATATATATATATATAATTAAAAAAAATGAAAACCCCCATAATATCCAAAATTAATTTTGATGTGAATCTAGTTTACAGGGCGTATGGAGTCGCATATACGTCGCATAAAATAGAAGGGAAAACGAGAAGGGGTTTTTTCTTTTCATGTTTGATTTGCGTTTATGTTTTTGTTTTGTACTTTTGGAATTAGTACAAATTTTGTTCGCGTGGAGGGGTAGCGACACCCTCGCACAAGTGTTCTAATTCTTTTTGATGTTTTGAATTTTCTGTTATGTTTTTATATCATTGCACATTTTGTATGTTTCTTATGTGTTTCATAATTTTTGTTAATCATTTCATAAATTTTTAATACATAATAAATAAATAAATAAAATATATATATGTATGTGTATAAATAAATAGCTCAAGATTAAATCGAACCTATTGCCACCTCCAAAATTTAGTTTCGTTATTTATCATTAAAAATAAATAACTCGATGCGAAGGATCGATTCACACCTAACAAAAACGAATTCAATAGTTCAAAACTTATGAGTTATTTTGTTAATTAACCTTAAAAAGGCAATACAGACGGATCTTTAAAAATTTTAAGAAACTCAAAAAGCATAAAATAAACCCAAAATTGTTGTGAGAGATTTTGAGCCAAAAAGAGTTCTATTTCCTTCACAATTTTGAGATCTTTTGCTTTACTTGAGTCACAGAGTTTGCACTAAATACCGGGCTAAGTACATCTATTTCGGTATAAGAACGATAGATGATAAAAT
This sequence comes from Euphorbia lathyris, assembly GCF_963576675.1. Lineage (NCBI taxonomy): Eukaryota > Viridiplantae > Streptophyta > Magnoliopsida > Malpighiales > Euphorbiaceae > Euphorbia > Euphorbia lathyris. The sequence goes on from NC_088913.1 coordinate 46,830,042, forward strand.
GATCCCATTTAGGCTAATTCTTTTCCATTCTTGTTTTTCATAATCCTTAGAAAACTCATTTGAGCCTATTAACCAATTTTCTTTCTCAACCCATTAACATTTAACCCATCTTTTTCCTTGTTTGAGCACCGAAAGAATCAAACAACTGCATCAATCACTTAAAAGCCAAACTTCTAGCAAAAAGTGCAAAGCCGCTACTGAAATAGTTTTTATGCCACTCGAGAAAAATAAAATAAAATAAGAGAGTTTCAATCATTTTCAAGCTCTTTCATTATGTACATGGATCAAACAGCAAAAATGGGACAAGTTCTTTGCTCTTCCGAGCATTATTTATCCTTCTCTAGTCATTGAGTTCTATGAAAATCTCAAGGTGGTAGAAGAGAACTGTGACTTTCTTCAGACCAAGGTCAATCACAACAAGATCACCATCACTCTTGCGTTTCTAGCTGAGCTTCTGGACCTAAAGAATGAAGGAACAGAACTCGGAAGGCCAGGTATGAGAAGGATGTGAAGGCTTTCCCGACAAGGTATTGCATACCAAAAGGTTATACTGGTGAAGTTATTGGAACTTTTATGGCTCAAACACCCCGTCAAAGCCACGAAAGTGTGGAAAACCCAGCTGAAAACCCAACGGAGAATAACTCTTAGGAAGAAACTAAGGAGCAACCTCAGAAGAAGAAAACCTAGTAGAAAGACAGAAAACAAAAAGGTCCAGTCAAATACACTCCTCTGACTGTTTACCCAGACTTGCCCCAAATTGATGAACCCTTAATCCAGAAGTCTAGGTATTTCTCTGCTAAATTCTTAAAGACTGCTGAACCCTTCTGTACATGGATCAAGCATCAAAATTGGGACAAGTTCTTTGCTCTTCTGAGCATTATTTATCATTCTCATGTCATTGAGTTCTATGAAAACCTCAAAGTGACAAAAGAGAACTGTGACTTTCTTTAGACCAATGTCAATCATAAGAAGATTACCATCACTCTTGAGTTTCTAGTTGAGCTTCTGGACCTAAAGAATGAAGGAACAAAACTCAGAAGGCCAGGTGATGAGAAGGATGTGAAGGATTTTCCTACCAGGTATTGCATACCGAAAGGATACACTGCTGAAGTCATTGCCACCTTTGTGGCTCAAACACCCCATCAATGCCATTACCTCATCGTTAATTATCTCTTTCCCAAAAAGAGCTCAGTAAACTCTGTGTCCAGATTTGAGATGTGCATCCTCTGGCATATGATGGAAAACAAGCCCTTTAATCTGCCTATCTTCCTCGTTGCTGCTCTTCAGAGGTGCTCTGTCCAGTACCTCTATGACTCCTTCATTATTGAAATCCTCAAGCACTATAAAATTTCACTGGTAGACAAGGAATCCTCCTCTAGAACAGAGATCGGTATGGAGGTTCTGAACTCCTTAGCAAGGTTCAGTAACCTGCTGAAGATAATGAGGAAGATGCTCATACTGAACCCAAAATGAAAGGGAAAGGAAGAAAAAGAAAGGTGGTCTCTTTTAGATGGACACTAGCAAGTATACTAGGTCAGTTGTAGTTGTATAAAGCCAAGTGTCATTTCCACAGGGATTGGGTTAATGTCAGAAGTATTATCTTAATTGCTAGATTTAATAAATTTGAAGTGGATATAGTGAACATGCAATAAAGCAAGAAAACAGGAATAGAATTGATCAAATATCAGGTTGGAATAGCTACAGGTCTAACACTATGCCAAATAGCAATTGCTCATATAACTAATCTATCAACACATGCATCATTAAAGTTCATGGCTTGAGTCTCTCCTTCGTACATCACTAAGGTCATGTGTCCCTTTTTCCATGGATTCTAATAATAGTTCTTAACAAAGTGTCCTTGAGCTAAGTTATTCCAACATTACGATCAAGGAGCCTTTATAAATGAAACCTCAGCATATGGTTATATTTATGTCTATCCAAAACAATATGCATTAAATGGTTGTTTCCATGAATTAGGAGCATGGTCATGTCATCCCTCGTCATTAGCATTTAGAGTTGATCACTATCTAAACCATTCAGTATACCATTTAGTAGCCATTCAGTGACAAAGATGCTTCATTAACAGAAAAGGAATACTTATAATCACCATTTATGGCTGGCTAGACCAGCAACAGATAAACTACTCACTCATTTCCATGAGTGAACAGGATGTTCGATCACAAAATAAACTAAAAACAGAAACTTGAAAGAAAAGCTAAAAAGGTGGCTCCCGGTAAGAATCGCTTTCACCCACCACAAAATAAACTATTTATAGGACAACGTTTTAACCCTAAACAGTAAGGGCACAATGGTACTAAAGACAAAATACAAAAGAACAATAACATCACAACCATCCATTTTCATCTTGGTGCACAAAAGTTGTTTCCCACGTTTCACTGTCTCATTGGTTCCTGCTTGGCCCGTGTGTTTATCCGAAATGTGTCTGTCCGACCCATTTCTATTACTGAACATGTTATTTTGCACTTCTTTATAGCTGTTCAAGAGGAATCCTTGGTGAACTGTTATTTTTGCCTGTTTCTCCCATTCTTTGTGGAAACTTGATCTTTGTAGCCCTTTTCCATGAATGTTTTGCCTCACAATCTTGTCTATCTTGCTCACATCAAAAGGTTGTTGAGCTAAGAAAAATCAAACTCCTAAATCTCCAAAGTCTCCTAGAAGGACATGAACAAAGAAAGTTAGGGTTAGTGCCTCCAAATCTAACTCTAACTCGGAGGGAATCACTGCTTCTAAAGAACATGATTCTGAGGCAAACCAAACTGATAACACCAGTAAGTCCTCAAAGGGAAGTGGCTTTGAGATCCCTGTTGAGGATCAGCCTTTTAAGAAGAAGTCCTCTATCAAAATCAAGCATATCTGCTTCTCCACTCATAATTGCAGTTGCTGAAGATGCACACTTTCTTCAGCAAAATAAGAAAGCTGCTGAAGTAACTCCAATTTATTAAGCACCTCTTTCCAACAATTCTCAAAAGGTCATACACTTGTCATCTAAGGACAAAGGGAAGGCAAAGGAGTAGGACCGAACTCTCACTAAAGGAGATATGACTTCAGAGGAGGCTGCAGCTCTGAAGAAAACGCTCAACCTGAGCAAAGCCAAGCTTCCAAATGCCTATGTAGGCAACTCCTCTAGACTTCAAAAATCTCCAACACCACAACCACCAAAATCCCCAACTCCACCTCCTCCCAAATCAACTACACCACCAAATGAGCCAGCAAACACTCCAACTTCTGAACTTAAACATGCTGAGCCCAAAAGACGCTTCAAGAAGAAAAAGCGCCAAGGTTCAATTCAGTTTTGCAAAGGACACCACTTCTGATCAAGATTCTAATATTGATCCTTCCACTATTGATATTTCATTTCCAACCATTTCTATTGAGAACAATTCGGTTGTTGAGCCAATAAAAGAAAAACAAGCCTCTCTTCCTAACTCAAAGGAACAAGCCGACTCTGAACTCAACTTGGGCCAAGACACTGAAATTCTAGCCTCTGCTCAAAACACTACCTCCATTATATTCTCAAAACATCAACTTTGATGTTCCTGCTTCTAGTTTGGATGCCACTCCTCCATCTAATCTTACTTCACCTCACACTTATTCACCTTCATCATCCAAACTGCCAGAACAGGCTAAGGCACCTGCCTCTGAGACTGGCACTGAACCTATCCAGAACCAAACTTCTACTAAAGATGTCTAACAACAATTTTCTTCTCCCTCATTCCTCAATGCCACTACTAAAGGGAAGAAGATACTGGAAGCTGCTTTTGCTCTTGTGGCTGACATGGCTAAGTCTCATGCCTCTGCCTCTGCCTCCACCCCATCTGCTCCATCTCCTGAGCCAAATCCTTTGAGCGAGACTCTACAACTGTTGAATGAAATGTCAAGTATCAAATCACTTCTTAACACAGTTGCTGCTTTAGTCTCTTAGCAAGGCTCCCACACATTTGCTGATCGAATGGCGACGTTACAACTCATGATGATCCAACACATGGTTCTACATGAAGCCAATATTTGAGCTCTCCCAACAAATATGCCTTCACTGAACGCATATCTTCTCAATTCTAGCAGATGAACACAGAGTTGATTAAGGTCCAGCAACAACTTGGTTCAGTACAACTTCTGCTGTTGATCAACTTGTAAAATCCATACGCCTTCTGAATATTAATAGAAGTGCAATGGAGACATTGGACAGGAAGGCCTTTGTTATATATAAGCAAAATGCTGATACATCAAGCATGTGTAGACCCTGGCCAATCAAAATCGAATTTTGGACCATGCACTCTTGAGCATCCACCAAAATTACATTGCTTCTCTTGCTTATTGCGTCGTTTGAAGATCCAAAGCTTTTCAATTTCTCATCAACAACATGTGCAACTCTGGTGCTATGCCTCCGGAATCTACTCGTGCTGGTCCTGCAATTTTCAACGGCCTGAACCAAAGCTCCTAGAAGCTTCAAACCTATACTGAACAGCTCAACTCCAGAAGTTTTGATGGACATGGCTCTCCACATGGTTCCTTCCCCATAACTGATGCTGGAAAAAGGGGAGAAAACCTCTGAGGCTGAAAAAAAAGCCAAACAAGACAAGGCCGCAACCTCTGGGGGACAAGCTTCAGTAACAACAACTCAGTAACAACTTCCATCGAAACCTAAAAAGTCTAGCATAGTTCAAGTTAACCTTAACCCACCTAAGTAGATATGAACTTGTATTGCTTAGCTTTATTTTGTGCTTATAGACTATTAAGTCTTGCTTGTTGTATGCGGAGATATGTGTATATATACTCCTATCTTTTCCAATATTGCTTCTGATACATCTCTTTCATTTTGACTTAATATCCTTCATTGTATAAGCAATCTGCTATGATCAACCAACACTTAAACAAAAATAAATCAAAGGACAAACACTCTGAGTACTTAAACTCAGATGCTCGGATATATAAGATGCTCTAAGACTTAAAATGCTATGATACATAAATGATACTAAGGACATTACAACTTAACTCTGATATCCTATCAATATAACCTTGATTCCTTAATTCTTTTTATCACAAGGACAATATCTCAGCATCATTATAATATTTCATTCCCTTGATATATTTCACTCTGATCAACATGCTTCTGACTCTAAACTTAATTTTACTATAGAACATTCAACGTCTAACATCTTGTCAATCTTAAGTAAAATCATTTTTCGGTAGCTCAACCCTTACGAGGGAGAATCCTGAAGCAAAGTAAGTCCATCTATTATAGGGGAGATTAATAATATTGTTCTTAACATCTAAATTTTTACCAACATCAAAATGGGGGAGTTTGTTGAAACACAATTTCCACACTAATTTTGATTATGACAAAAATATTTAAAGAACTGAACATTCTCATAATTAATAACATATTAAAATTAAATGTTGATTTATTTGGACTAATGTGTTTGTTGAAGTGTATGTTTAATTAAAGTGTAAGTATGAAAGAAGTAATCAAATGCCTTAAGAATGGATCATAGGCCCAAGGATCAATTTCAGCCCAATAGCAAGAAGGATCCAGAAGCACAAAGCCATGCCTAAATGAAGAATCATTTCGGAAGACAGAAGATCAAGGCATAAGAGACAAGATCAAATGTTGACTTTGTTCAACTTACAATGCATCACCAAATAAGGAGAGAAGCAGAAGCTCCAAACAGCTTGTCCCCTGGTCAACTTGGAATCTTTGCCTCATTTGGTTAGACAATAAGTCTGCCTCTATCAAGATTCAGAAGCGTGGCATCTCGAAGACAGAACGAAAAAGAGAAGAACAACCATTGGCTAAGGACAGTGGCTATTGAGGATGAAAGGGACAGAAGAGTCGTTTCCCTCCAACGGTTATTTTAAAATTCGAAATAATCAGTCTCAAAGTGTCACTATAAAGCCCCATCAATTGCTTCATTTGGACTTGATCATCAATGCTGAATTCAAGAGAGAATCCAAAAGCAAAGAAATAATATATATACACACTCATTGTATTCATTTGTGTAATAGTTCTAAGTTCTTTCATTTTGTTCTAAGTTAGAACAAAAACTATCAATAGGTTAGAAAATTTTAGAAGCTCTTCTGTTTGCTTCGGTTATAAGTAGACAACAAGAGAGGAAGATAAATAGCTGAGTGTTGAGTGTAAAGGAAGGTACTTTACAGAGCCTATATATCTGTTGTAAGGGTTTGTTACCTGTTGGAAAGAGTTCACTAGTTGATTAAAACTCGGAGGAGTGTACTCTGGGGACTGGATGTAGGCAGGAGGCCAAACTAGTATAAATCACTGCGTAAAATTTCTCTAACCCTTTCCTTCTGATATATTTATATTGCTTGCTTTTGTGCTTAAAATTATATAACCTGCACTTCTGACTATTATACTCAATAGTATATTTAATCAAGTCACACAGAGGCTACCCCAGTTGTGTGGCCTAGTGTTCAACGTTCAGAAGCAGAATCAAGCTTTGTTCCTATTGAATACAACAAACAAAGTTTGCCTCTGATTTCGAGCAGCCTTGTGCTATTGAATTAATTGTGAGAAAATCTATAAAGCATTAAATTTATTAATAGTTCCATTCACCCCCCTGTAACTAGATTATATCTCACAAGGGACCAACAAAAGCCGCCACTTCATCTGCAGGATGTTTCCCGTCCTTTTTTCTTGAAGCAGCATCCGCCTTATCATGGGCCTCTAGAGCCTTCTCTCACCTCATGCGTTCTACAATCACATTTGCTGCATTAGTCTTCCCCCTACCAAAGGGATAAAGGAAAATATATCAGACATAAAGAGGATAAAAATTCCTTCATCTGCCTTGGTAGGAGTTATGATGGATCTCTCTGTTGCGGATCTCACTAAGGGCATGCCCGCCCTCATGAACTCAAGAACTTGGTCGTACGACCAATGATTTGGCTTGACCGACCTCAAAAGCTTCACGACATCCTATTCCACCGAGTTAAGAATAAAATCTCTATTCGCCCATTCCTTAGGATTGTAATTCCAAGATGTTGGAAATCCTAAGGATACACCATCCGCCACCTTGATGAAGAAGAACTTGCTTCCCTAGTTGTGGACATTTGATATTTTACTATGGAAAGGCGAATAGTCTTTCAACTTTGAAAAGGTTATGTGGTCTTCCACCCCATGCTTAGTTAGTGTATGGAGAGAGCGGAAGACCTATGGACTAAAACTATTCCTAGATTTGCTGCCAAGAACGAACCGCAAACGAACCCGTTGGGATGAAGTGGCAAATGGGGATTCTAAAGAATTCTAACACATTCCCTATCACCTCAGGGACGGGGAATGTGAATCCCCTCTCTACGTGGCTTTGATAAACAGCAAAATACCCCCACATCCCAAAGGGCATGGCGGGACAATGGAAAGGTTCGGGAACTAAGCACTCAACTGCCCCTAGCCCCATATAGGGCTTTTCCCCTTTTTTTGGGGGGGGGGGGGGGGGCGAAGAACTGGCTTCTTCCTCCCCAGACAAAGGATTTGGCGTCCTACGCCGTGACAACCGGAGTTGTAATTGGAAGAGTCACCAGAATTCTTTCATGTGCTACCTGAATCTCATCAAGGCCTAGGGTCCTCTCCGAGGACATAGAACTAGAACTCATGACTAAAAGATTATGCGAAGACGAAGTAAAAGACAATGTATAAACCCAGAAAGAGCACTCACATGAAAATTCGAAGAGGATTGAAGAAAAGAGTTCCCCAGGCAATGGAAGAGTTGGAAAGAGGTCTGAGAACAACGAGATGAAGATGAAAGCTAGAGAGCATAAAGAAGCGTAGGAAAAAACCCATAAAAGTGGAAAAAAAATGAATTTTATAGGGCAGATGATGATAGTAGCTGGGGATTTGAGCCCCAAAATGCCACTTGTCCCCATCTCAATGGCACGAAATAGCGTGCCCATCAGAAGTGATAAAGGCGCCTGCACGTGCGTAAGACGAAAAGCCCTAAAGGCCTTACTTGACACTTTGGGGGAAGGGGCTTCTGATAACATCCAGATATTATCCTTAGGGCAAATCCATAAGAATACATAAATAGAAGGATCAATTGGTACAAAAGCATCACCGCAAGACAAGATCCGCCAAGTTAAGTCAGTGGCGTATGTCAGAAGCCATACGCCATAAAAGACATTGCCACGTGGATACGCCTCGTAAAGGCCATATGCTATAAAAGACCTACATCCACTAGGCTGGGACAAACACGTCTTCCAAGATAGATTCACCATTGGTGTCATTAAGCTGTTTTCTAGGAAACCGCTACAATCAATAACATTAAATGGTTCCATAAAGGCACTAACAGCCAGAGATAAAGAATGTATCATTAATACATTAAAGGATATTAAAGTACACAATCTAATTCCCTACTCTGTGCTTATAGTTTATTCTCAGAATCATCACTAACTTAAGCATCGGTGCGTCCCCGGTCGAACCCAACGTCGCCTCACAAGGAAGAGCTCTGGTTGAAGATTTTTCACAAGTTATCAATATTATAATCTATTGGAATTAATAAACAAATGGAAACTATAAATTAATAAACACAATAACTATAACTGTAATTATATTTAATAAATATAACTATAATTTAATAAATGAAAACAATAATTTAATGACTATTCTAAATTAACGGAATTCATAACTAAATGAAAACAATAAATATAACCCAAACCCTAAAAACCATCATAAAATTAAAGGAAATAAAAAACACATAAACACCTTAAGGAGGGCTTTAATATCATTCAGAAAGTTACCTTTTGAGCTTTGATCTAGCGTTTTGCATATAGGTAGACTCCAACGAATGCCACGAATGAGATCCGGTAGACGAAAGTCACGAACCACGACCCTTGAAAAATCCCAAACTTGGATTCTTAATTCAAAAGCCTCTCTTTTAATTGAGTTCTTAATTGAATCTAAATTGAATCCCAAAGTTAATCTCTCAAATTGAATCCTTAACTTTTAATTTCTTAAATTTAATTCCTCAAATTCTTTTACTAAAAAATGAATGCTTAACCTCTGATTTTGACGATTCTTATACAGTTGGACTCGTTTCAACGAGATGGGCATTGTATTTCTCGGTCCACGGCTGAAAATGGATTAATTTAAGGTTATTGCCTAATTTCGTCCCGGGTTTTCATCGGAAAACTTTGTATGGTCATAACTTCTTTGTTTGACCTCCGAATCGAGTCTGGAAAAGTGCGTAATGATGCTCTCAAGGGACACGACTCATTAAAGCCTCTCAAAATCCAAATCGATCAAGAAATATATATCCTGATTGGAAGATGGTTGACTTTGATTGCTAAAATTTGTAAAAGAGACTTGGGTTTCAGTCCATAATTTCATACGACGCGGTATGGAGCCCACCTCCTGCATATTGAGCAAAGGCAATATTATTTCATCATGATGGTCGGAAAAATTACGTGCTCACAATGAGTTCAAGCAGCAGGTCTCGGTGAGACCTATGTCAAAAAGGCAAAAATAAAAATAAAATAAAAGCTCATTACATGTTGGCGAGACCTTTATAAATCTGCAGGAAAATAGACGACTCCTTATTTCAAGAAATGCTCAGACTTCTCTACAATTGGACACCCATGACCATTTAATGCTCAAAAAGGTTCTGGTCTATCTATATGAAATGGGATGATATTGGGAATCCCAACACTTGCTTTCTTGCTTGATGGGAATTGACAACTTTGGAGGTTATCAATCATCAATTCCAGCATTCCATGTCTAGATTTGTGTAATTGTTGCCTTTAAATAAATGTAGTTTGTAGGGGAGATGTATCCTTTGTATAATTTAATTTGTGTAATTTCTTCTTGCTTTTGCTTTAAGTAAATTTCTGTAGTTTTCTTGTTTCAAACCTTATTTCCAATTTTAAAGTTGATTTCCTTCAAGTCTTAGTTCAAAGTTGTAAGTTGAAGTTATACTTTTGAATTAAAAGTTATCATTTTTCATTTCCATCTTATTTCTATGAATTTCAGTCATTTTCATTTCATTTCAGTTTTTGATGCTCAAATTGACAACTTTGGAGGCTACCAATCATCAATTCCAATATTTTATGTCTAGATTTGTGTAATTCTTGCCTTTAAATATATGTAGTTTGTAAGGGAGATGTATATCCTTTGTACTATTTGGTTTGTGTGATTTCTTCTTGCTTTTGCTTTAAGTGAATTTCTCTAGTTTTCTTGTTTCAAACATGATTTCCAATTTTACAGTTGATTTCATTTAAGTCTTAGTTCAAAGTTTGTAAGTTTAAGTTATACTTTTGAATTAAAAGGTTATCATTTTCCATTTACATCTTCTTATTTCTATGAACTTCAGTCATTTTCATTTCATTTTAGTTGAGTGTCCCAATGACAATGAACTAACTTCCCCAACTAGGGATGACGTGGATCTTTCTAAATGAATCTTAAGCTGATATAAAGTTTTGTCTGAGTTAAACATACTAAAATATTTGTGTTAAGGATCATTGAAATAAAGTTTATTCTGAGTTAAACATACCAAAGGATTTGTGTTAAAGAACTAAGATCATAAGCTTAAATCCATATTTCCGTCAATTACTTCTTACTCACCATAATAATAAGTGTTTGATAGAAAGTTACATTCTTATACTAAGTAGTTGGTGTGGTTTCTAGAATTCTATTATTAGGATTTCCCATTAAAGTTTAAGCTTTTTTTCGTATTTGTTATTGTAGATAAATAAGGGTGAAGAAAGCGGGGATTGGATGAACCAAAATTTTGGCACCGAATTTTTTCGGGGAAATTACCATCTTTAATCGTAAATGCTTTCGTTGTGTTTAACTTAAGTAATCTTTAATCAACTTAGATTTAAAAAGTGAACCCAAACCTTAGTATCTTTATCATACTCATTTTCTTAAAGCAACAATCATTTTTAGTCTAAAAACATCACCCAACTTTTCAATTATTTCATCTAGATTTCAATAACCTATTAACAACTAATGATTTTTATAGAATCTATGTGGGATCGATCTTTGCACTAAGATATACTATATTACTTAATATGATATGATGCACTTGCTCTAGAAGCACATATACATTTTATGCACATCAAGGGACTTATAGAGAGGTTCAAGATCTGTTAGTAAAGCACATATACATTTGTTAACGTAATTATTAATAAAGCTATTCTTTTCATAAAAAAAGCATCACCTATACAAAAGGGAAAATTGAAAATTTTTCATTATATTTATATAAAATTGAAGAAAATTTAATATGATACTAAATATATCCTTACTAAAACACCTATACAACAGAAAAAAAATTAAATCACAATTTCAGTTATTTATATTTTGGTAGAAGCTATGCTTACTTTGTTTTTGACAAAGTAAGTCTTACTTTATTTTTCCCACCATTTAATAAACTTACTTTATCAAAGTCCACCATCATCCAATGATAAAAAAACACAAAGTAAGCCTTACTTTGTCAAAAACAAAATAAGCATAATCATTTTACTTTTTAAATCGTTAAATTAAAATAATGATTACAATCTAATATAACTGCATAAAAGATGAAACCATCATTAATATTTCACTTAATCTAACTTGTGCCATAAGACACAGGTTTATCTAAAGATATTAATAATTATGGCATGGAAAATGAAAAATGAGATCCTAGAGGTATTAATTATTTGCTTTGAAAAAGGTAGTAATTACTCAACCTGTTTTTGGCGGTGAACTTCCAAAATTCCACCAATATCATTATTTGTTTTTGGCTATAAATATTGAGTTTTAACCCTTGGACTTCTTAACTCATGTTTCTTCTCCTCTTTTCATCAGTTTGTAAATTGTTTATCCAAATTACTCTAATTCCCACATTACAACTAGCATTAGATGGATAGAGACTTGTACATTTTATCTGAACCATTTGTTACTTCCAGTAATATTAGTAAAAGGTACGTAATATATTTAGTTATTTTTGTATTTTTTTATGAACTATTTTTATAATTTTCTCACGTCTATACTTTGATGAGTATATATATATATATATATATATATATATATTATTTTTATTAGTAAAATTACTGTTTTTTTATTATAGGGTAAATTTCACCAATGGTATACAACCTTTGCTCCATTTCACTCTTTGGTGTACAACCTTCAATTTGTCTCACTAATATATACAAACTTATAGGTGACCTCTCACTTTGGTGTACAACAGGTAAAATGACCTGTTTGACCGGTCAACTTGAAGTCAACCCGCTACATCAGCATTTTTCATCATATGCATTAATAAAAGTGGGACCCACATATTATAAAAAAATTAATTTTATCTATTTCTCTTTTTTATCTTTATACCTCAATCTCTTCATCTTCTCTCTATTTCTTTCTCTTTCTCCAAAATTCTCCCTCTAACTCCTCCCTCTCTAACCTCTCTCTCTCTCTAAATCTGTGATGAACCTATTTGATAACTATTTGAAGAGAGCTGGTCTATAAAACTTTTTTTTATGAATTGATTTTTTTTATAAACATAAAGAATTAGAATGTGAAGATTTATAATGAACTTCATTTAAACTACCTAAAATATCAAAAATTGAAGCACCATTCCAACAATCTAAAGGATTAGAATATAAAGTTTAATTGAAGCACTTAATTGGCAGAGAAGGTGAAGAAGGTTTTCTGAATTTTTTTTACTTTAAAATAAATAATTAAATGAGTTTTAAATGCCAAATGTTAAAAGATCCACACAATCACAAGTTTGCTTGGCTATCGGAGGTGATCCACACAATCACAAGTCTGCTTCTGACGAACCTCTTCAACGACGCTAGCCCCGGGTATCAGTGGTATATCGAACCACTCAGGAAATCAACTGTGAGTAAAAAATTGTGCAATTCTCTACATGATCTCAAATGGTGCGGGACAGAAAAGAAAAATTTCTATAAAAAGCAATCTCTCATTAACTAATAAAAAATTCAAAAACAAAAGTCAGGTAACAAGTTGGATTGATTACTCTCAAAATCAAAATTACAACATAATAAACTGAAGTAGACCTTAATCTAAAAAAGAAAATTCAACAAACCCACATTTTAATTTACAAAAAAAAAAACGAATACCCAAACAAGATAAACAAATAAAAACCAATTTGGAGAAGTTGAATTTGTTTAGGAGAAAGACGGTACCTTTCGAGAATCAGAAGGAAGCTTTTTGTAGAACATGGAATGATAAAGAGATAGAGGAGTTAGAGAGAGAAATGGAAAGATATTGAGAGGAGTGAGGTTGGTTTTAGAGAGGGAAAGATAGAGTTGGAAATAAGAAAAAGGGGAAAGGAAGAAGAAGGGTATAAAAGTAATTTCATACTAGGTGGGTCAATTTTTGACTTTTTGACCAGTCAAACAGGTCATTTTTATCTGTTGTATATCAAAGTGGGAGGTCACCTATAAGTTCGTACATATTAGTGAGACAAATTGAAGGTTGTACACCAAAGTGTGAAATAGGGCAAAGGTTGTACACCACTGATGAAATTTACCCTTTTGTTATATATTAATTTTTTACCTCAATGAGCTTCCGACAGAAGATGTAGTTACAAATTGTGAAAGTCAGAGTAGTATGGAGAACTTATTTGAACCATTTGTTGGGCAGTGCTTTGAGAGTGAACAAGAGGCTTGTACTTTTTATGAAAATTACGCCAAAACAAATGGTTTTTCAATTCGGAAAGGTAGGTTTACAAAAAGAGATGGGATTATGATTAGAAGAGACTTCTTTTGTCATTGTGAAGGATTTCCAGACAAAAAATCTGTTAACCCATTAAAAGATCAACGAAATAGAGAGTCTTCAAGGTGTGGATGCAAGGCACTAATGCGGATTATACTGAAGAAACCTTTTGAGATTTTTCCTGAACAATGGCATGTTACTCAGTTTGTCACACAACACAATCATAGGTTGCTACTGCGTGACCAAGTTCGCTTTCTTCCGTCATATCGCACTATATCTAAAGAAGATGAGCAAAAGATTCTTTTGTATAAAGAAGCTGGCCTTTCTGTTAGGCAAATAATGAGGGTAATGGAGCTTGAAAAAAAATTGCATCATGGGGATCTTCCATTTCTTAAAAAAGATATATATAACTTTTTTCAAAAGATAAGCAAAACTCTTGGAGATAATGATGTTGTGGATCTTCTTGAGTATTGTAAGCTTGCAAAGAATGAGGACTCGAAGTTTCAATATGAGTATACAGTCGATGAACACAATAGGCTAGAGCAATATTTTTGGTCACATTCTCGTTGTTTTAATTGGTATCAAAAGTATGGGGATGTTGTTGCCTTCGACACCACTTACAAGGTGAATTACTATAGCATGTCTTTCGATATTTTTGTTGGTATCGATAATCATGGAAGGACCATATTGTTTGGTTGTGCTCTCATTCGTAATGAAATAGTGGCTGCATTTCGATGGCTAATGAAGGTAAACATATTAATTTTTTTAATTAAAAAATTTCTCTTGTTTCTCTTCCTACGTATATCTTGTTTACAAAAAATTTTGGATACATGAATATATAAATAATATATATGACATGTAAATAATTATGTTGACAGAATTTGTTGCACTTATAAAGAAATCACCAAAAACAGTTATCACTGATCAAGATCCATGGATGACAAGGGCTATTGCAATTGAAATGCCACTTGTGAAACATGCCTTTTGTATATGGCACATAACTACCAAATTTAGTGGTTGGTTTACTTCAATTCTTAGAGTCAAATATATGGCTTGGTGTGCTGAATATTACAAGCTATATAAAGTTGATAATATTGAAGATTTTGAGTATGAATGGCCTCTTGTGATCTCAAAGTTTAATTTACAAGAAAACAAACATATAATGGGCTTATATGAAATTAGAAAATTTTGGACGCCATGTTATCTCCGTGGCTATTTTTTTGGTGGTATGCGAACTACAAGAAGATCAGAGAGTATTAATAGTTTTGTGAAGCATTTTACTTCTTCTCGCTTATGCTTAACTCAACTCGTTAAACAGGTAAGTTTCCTTCCTTACTTGCTTAATATTCTAAACTTTTATTTATTTATTTCTATATGCTACTATGTATATATTAATACTAGAATCTGATGTACTTTTTTTTCATGGTAAATACTAGGTTGACCTTGCTATAGAAGCCATTAGACAAAAGCAATCACATAATGTGATGTTGGACACATACAGGGGGGTCTTCTCTTAGAACTTTGCCGCCTTTGGAAGAACAAGTGTATGGAGTTTTCACAAACTTTACTTTTAAAAAGTTTCAATGAGAGTTTGAGATGGCAACTCAATACAAGGTATGTGCTGAAAGTCAAAGAGTGTTTATAGTACAACATCATGACTATCCACATTCACAGGAGCATAAAATTTTGTGGGATGGAATTGTGGGAGAATGTAGTTGTAGAA
This sequence comes from Euphorbia lathyris, assembly GCF_963576675.1. Classification (NCBI taxonomy): domain Eukaryota; kingdom Viridiplantae; phylum Streptophyta; class Magnoliopsida; order Malpighiales; family Euphorbiaceae; genus Euphorbia; species Euphorbia lathyris. The sequence goes on from NC_088913.1 coordinate 46,845,446, forward strand.
ATTTTGAGTTTTGGGGAATTATTTGTCGTCATGTGTTAACATTATTCCTCCACAAAGATTGTTTCCAAATTCCATGAATATCATGAAATTGGAAGTTCTTCACTTCTTGGAGGAGCAATGTCCGAAATTAAAATATTACCAGTTGGTGTGGAAGATACTGTTAGGTGTCCCCCATCTTCTATGTCCAAAGGACGTCCCAAGAATAAACGGGATAAAAGTAGCAAGGAGTTGACACCTAAACAAGTTAAAACTTGTAAGTTTTGTAAGAGAACTGGACACAACATTACTACTTGCCGGGATAAAGAAAATTCTGGTCCAAATGTTGTTTCTTCAAATATTGGAAAAAAGAGGAAGACAAGTCAAGAAAATAAGGATTTGAATCCTGTTTACACTTTGAAGTTTTAGATGAAATTGGGTATTGATGCTTGTAATTTGATCTATATAATTTTATATAAACTTTTGTATTAGATGATGCATAGCAATGGCCATGTGGACCACAAAATTATATATTTTTTTTTTCTAATGCATGAGTTTTTTTACAGTTCTAATGCGTGAGTTAGTTATGGATATTGGTACTAATTTAATTAAAGGATTTAGGGTTTTGATATTATTTTTATGTGAAAATATTAATTATGTTTTTTTATTAATGGTATGTTTTATTAATTGTATATGATTACCTAGAAAAACTAAACCTCTTTTGAAAAAAAAAAGTATTAATTATGGCTTATCCTATGCCTTATGACATAGGTTAGCCGAATCGTTAATATTTTCCATCTAACCTCCCAAATATTAATTTATATTTAACCAATATATATTTAAACAATTGATTTACAAACTTTATTCTAACATAAAATAATAAAAAATAAATCGACACTTGACTTAATTCTGACATAAAAATAAATCAACAGTTGAATTATTACTACGTGATTTTTAAAACCCTTTTCATCATGAATAAAAAAAATTCTTGAATTCAATCCCCACCAAATTCATTTTATTTAAATTAAGCTTTATTTATTTAAATTTCATTTTTCTAAATAAAATTTTAATAAAATTTTTAAACTTATTTTTATTTTATCTTTTAAAAAAAATCAAATTCTTATTTTTAAAATTCAAAATAACTTAATTTCTGAATTAAATTTCATAAAAATTATAAATAATTTATTACTAAAAAATACTAATTTAAAACTTAAACAACTTAATTTCTAAATTATAAAAATTATAACTAATTTATAGCTAAAAAATATAAATATTAAACGAATATACTAAAACCGTAAAATTCTAATATACTGAATGCTATTCTTTTTTGCTATTACCTCCTTATAAAAAAAACAAATTCTTTCTTAAATAATTTAATTTCTAAATTAAATTTTATAAAAATTATAAAAAAAAATTATAATTAAAAATAAAAAATATAATTATTTATTAAAATCACAAAAGTTTAACCTGCTAAACTGGACTTTAAAAAAAATCTTATGATAAAATTAAAATCACAAAATTTTGGGAAAATATTCCATTAGAAGGGACTATTCCCAATCATGATCACTTTTTTTATATTATATTACCCATTACGACGCCTAAAGATGCACATGATCGGTTAACCAGTCCATTAACAAAAACCATTAATTAATCCATTTAATTTAATTAACCATATTTCGGTTAGCTTATTATTTCGATCGGCTAACCTATATTTCGATCGGTTAACCATTAATGACTTTTCATAACAAATATCACTTTAAATCTATAATTATTCACTTTAAAATAAATATATATAATTATTTAAATATTAAATAAAACTATTGAACTTCAAATTTAATTAACAAAATCGAAAAAACAAATAAATTTTAAGTTATTTTAATATTTTTAATTTAAAAATTCAATATAAATATGTATATTTATATATCGATAATTAAATTTCTACATATATTTATATTAATTTTATATGTATCGATAAATAATTGGTTTATTTTTAGATTTCGGTTAACCATCAATTTTTTAAATGAAAAACCATAAACTAATCCATCGGTTACAATGAACCTATTTTTCGATTCAATTTCGGTTTCGAAAATCGATTTTTCAGCTTTCCAGTTAGTTATATACAACCCGTCGGCGCCTATGACACCGTAATAAATAACACAACTAGACAGTGGCATAAACACCATAATAGGTATGCACAATTGGACAATAGCTAAACCATTGCCCAAAATTTACATAGTAAATATTAAAATTTTGAAATTTTATTTATATAGTAATTTTTTTAGAACTCATATGATAAAATTTTTAAAATTTATTATATTATAAAAATAAAAATAAAATTATAACCATAACGTTAAGGTTAAATTTGTATAATTCTATATGTTAGAATTAAATCTGTATTTCGTTTAAAACGTTACGGTTAAATATTTAATGCAACGTTACAGTTAAATATTTAATATAATATTAACGTGTAAAGTGCATATTTAACCCTAACATATAAAATTATATAAATTTAACCATAACATTTTAAGAGAAGTACAGATTTAACTCTAACGTATAAAATTATACAAATTTAACCCTAATATTTCCAAACAAAATCAATTTTAACCATATGTTAGTAAAAATTTAAAAGAACTTATTTAACTGTTATTTAACAACATCGAACCTTCTAAACCCGTTTGTCAATAAAACAGTTTCATAATATATACTTTTTGTAACTATATTAGTAACAAAATATATTACTGTATTAATTTTTTTTTTTGGTAGAAACAGGAAAGAAAACAAACCAACACCGAGATAAAAGCTAACCTGGGATCAGCCTAGGAAAGCTAACCCCAACTCTGTCCTCTAAAAGGAGAGAATAAAGATAGATAGGAGGATCAGAAAGGGTGGAAACACCTAACATCCCCTCGTGCCCAGCCGCCGCCAAACGATCCGCAATTCGATTTTGTTCTCTGTAGATGTGGCTGAACTCTAAGGACTCAAAGGAGGAGCCAAGACTTCTTATTGCTTTGATAAGGTTCTGGATACTAAGACAAAAAGCATGATTATTAGAGATCATACTAATAGCATCTATATTATCAGACTCCACAACAAGCCTTTTAATACCCAGATTTCTGGCAAGCTTGACTCCAGAAAGAATACCCCAAAGTTCCGCTGAAAAAGATGAGCCCAAACCCAGGTTATGGGTGAATCCAGACAACCAGGCACCTCCCGCATCCCTGAGCACGCCTCCAGCCGCGATCTTTCCATTGTTGAGACAGGAGCCATCCGTGTTCAACTTAACCACCCCATCCTTCGGCCTACACCACCCAACGAGTTGAACCTCTTTATTCTGGGTAGAATTGGCAAGGGGGTCCCCTTTGAAGCTCCTCGTAATGGTAAGGAGCTTTTTAGAGAAGAACTCAGGTAAGTTCTGAATAAAAACAGTCTTCTCACCAAAGATCTCCTCGTTTCTCCACTTCCAAAGGTGGTGGCAGATAATAGCAAATAAAATGTCTCACTGCTCCATGCTAGCCATTAATCTACCTTTAACCCCATTGGAGAACCAGTCATTCTCAGGGTAGGCAAAGAAGGAGGGGAGAATGTGGTGCGGAAGAACTTTCTGCCAAACCTCCTTACTCTTAGGGCAGTCCCTAAGGGCATGGCACAAAGATTCAACTTGGCCTCTGCATCTACTACAAGCACCTGAATCCGCCAAATGACGTCTATGTCTATCCGAATTAGTCAGCAACCTGTCCTTGACTCCAAGCCACGGGAAGCTCCTCATTCGGTAAGGGATTTTCAGAGCCCAAATGGATTTCCAAGTGTCCGAAAGAGGGTCGGATCTGTCAAGAGTAAAAGCTTCAAAGGCAGACTTGCAAGAGTAAGCTCCATTTTTTGTCAGGGCCCAGCAATGCCTATCCTTGTCCTCCTCAAGGTTACTAATCTTCACTCCCCTGATTCTGAGGAGAGAATCAAGGCTCAAGAAGGAATCAAACATAGACCAAATCCAGTCCCCATCAGAGTCCACCACATCGGCAATCCTCCAGTTGCGGAAATTGCTAGGCGGGGGAGAGCAGCAAACCTCTATAAGAGGTTTATCTCCGATCCAGGTGTCATACCAGAAGCTTATGGACTTACCATTACCCACCTCTAGGCCAACCCCCGTGCAGAACTCAGCAAACACAGCACTGAGCCCTTTCCAAAGGAAAGAACAATTGCCAATCCTCTCTTTAGGGCCCCCAAAGATTTTTTCCTTTCGATACTTGCCACAAAGCAATCGAACCCAAAGAGAAAAAGGGTTCTGCCACATTCTCCAGAGGAGCTTCATCAACAAGACCTTATTATTATCTTTAGCTTATCTGATGCCAAGACCCCCCCTGCTTTTAGGCTGGCAGACCTCCTTCCAAAGGACTAGGTGAATCTTCCTACCCTCTCCAGGTAAATCTTCCTACCCTCTCCAGACTCACCCCAAAGAAAACGCCGGTTGATTTTATCAAGCTCATTGAGAACCGGCTCAGGCAACTTACATGCTTGCATGATATGATTGGGAGCTGCGCAGTTGACAGACTGAATTAAGGTTAGACGGCCAGCCAAGAAAAGAGAATTGGCCTTCCAACTAGCACACAACCCATTAGTTTTGTCCAGAGTCTCCTTAAAGGAGGCTTTGGAAACTCTGTCACTATGAAGGGGGATCCCAAGATACTTACCCAAGGATTGGGTAAGAGGGATACCCGAAAGATCGCTAAGCTTATTACAGAGGCTTCTATCCATGTTCTTAGAGCAAAGCATCCGGGACTTGTGGACATTGATCTTCTGGCCAGAAGCAACGCAAAAGCACTCCAGGATATTCATGACCACACCAATTTGCTCCTCATTCCCTTCCACAAAGATCATCACATCGTCAGCAAAGAACAAGTGAAAAATAAGAGGGCAAAATCTGTTAATGGACACAGGATGGAGACTCCCCTTATTCACAGCTTCTTGAATTAGGTGAGCCAGCCTTTCCATTGCTATCACAAAAAGGAAAGGGCTCATAGGATCTCCTTGACGGATACCCCTAGAAGGAGAAAACTCATCAGACATATCTCCATTGATCAGAACCTGAAAAACAGGAGAAGATACGCAACCTTCAATCAAACTCCTCTAGTTCTCAGGAATACCAGCTTTACTTAAACTATCCAAAAGAAAGCTCCAGTTTAAACGATCATAAGCTTTCTCCAGATCAAGCTTGAGAGCCACGATCCCTTTCTTACCCTTCCTCATTTTCATGAAATGGACCATCTCCTGGGCAATTACCACATTGTCCATTATTTGCCTACCAGGAACAAAGCTACCTTGATTTTGGCTAATAATCTCAGGAAGAATCCGCCGAATCCTATTCGCCACAATCTTAGTGATAGCTTTGTATAAAACATTACATAGGCTGATCGGCCTCATTTGTAAAAAGGAGGAGGGCTTTTCAACATATTACTGTATTATTAATGCACTAAATATTTTTTTATTAATAATACATTAAATATTTAATTTTAATGTTATAGCTAAATCTACACTTCAATTTATTAACAAACTGAAATGTAACTAAATAATAATCAAACAGATCTTTTCAAATTTTTAATAGCACGTGACTAAAATTAATTTTGTTTGAAAACGTTATAATTAAATTTGTACAATTTTATATATTAAAACTAAATCTGTACCTCGCAGAAGGTTAAATTTATACAATTTCATATGTTAAAACTAAATCTACACTTTTCTTGAAACATTAGGGTTAAATTTATAAAATTTCAATACAAATTGTTAGTTATAATTTTATTTTTATAATACACAACCCAGTTGTTGACAGAAATCCCGTGTGGAATTCTTATATCCATTACGAAACCATAAACGCCGCAACGGGTAATATAATATGTGGCCAGAGGAATATTTCCTAACCACAGTATTTTTTTTTCATTTTTTTTCTCAATAGCCCCAAATAAGAGATTAACCTCAAAGTTTTAGCTAAAGCTGGACTTCAAAAAAATAAAAAATACTACGTATAAAGTTAAAATTAACTCTTCAAGTATAGATACCTAGGTTCGCGAACTGCATCCATCCATGTGTATAGGAAGGGAGCAGAAGAAAGGGAAGGGAAAAGAGAGAAAAATGGAAACATAATGATATTGTGGTGCATACGTTTACATTATTATAATAGGAACATTTTGGTGTGCAATTGACAAAAGGATCTATCCATTTAGGCACATGAGGAAGTTATAGATTATTCTTCTTCCCCTTGGGCTTGACTATCTTGTTAACGAGTCCCTTCAACCCTTTATTCTTCTTTTCACACTCTAGTTGGAGTTGTCCTTCCAACTGCATACACAAGTTGCACATTAGATGATTAAACTGTATCGTAGAGTTATTAAATATTTGGTACCTTATGCAAACGTTGCTCAACTTGGTGAATCCTTTGAACAAGAGTGCCTTTGATTTCAGTGTCAACCATCACGCGGTTCATAGGAACACACTCACTTGATGGTGTTGATGCATATGATGAACTCATTTCCTCCACCTGTTTATATCAAATTAATCATTCATTTTTATTCCAATCAAAGCCGATCAGAAGAGACTAATTACCATGTTATCCACACTCTTCAATCTGGACAGGATAGGTTCTTCACTCACGGCCATGCCTACCAACTTTTTTTTTCTTTTATATCACCAATCTCACCTGCATATGCTGTCTGCCTTATTATATAGACATTACCAAATTCATCAGGAATTTGACACGTTCCCAACATCCAGAAGATGCCTGATGATAAGGATAATGATGACGTATGCAACTGGTTTAACGAATAAACACGTATTCATATGCATGCATGGATTTTACTAAATCACCTTTTTTAGGCGGTTGTTTTATTTAGGATGAGATAAAAAGAACATGACTTCTGTACTTGGCTCTATTTTGGTCGTACAACTTTCCAAATGCTGCTTCTTCCCAAAATTCTACAACAATCCTTTTTATACTAGCTTTATCTTTAGCCGCTGCAATACGCGCAATTTTTTTTTTTCATTTTAGTTAATACATTTATTTATTAAAAACATTTATTCTAAAAAAAAAATATAAAATTACATAAATAATAAAATATTATTTAATATTTATATTAAAATGATGTAATTAAATATAATAAATTATTTAGTTTATATTATTAAAATTTTAGTAAAAACGATAAAAACAATATTTTTAATTATAATTATATGTTTTAGTTTTTTTAACTTTTTAGAAATTTTCACCTATAAAACAAATAAATATAATATGATAGGTAAAATAATTATAAATATCTATTAATTATTATTATTATGTCAAAACAAACAACTAAAAAAAATATTGATTTCATTTAAATATGAAATATAATTTATTGTTAATTGAGTTGAAACAAAATTAATAATTCTTCTAATTCATTTATTATTAATCGAGTACCGTTGTGTCTGAATTTGATTGTTAATCTAATTATTAATAAAATATACTATTCAAATTATGGATCTGATTATTGATTGAGTATAATATTACCACCAGTCAAAATTTCGATTCTGATGATATATTTATACAATTAAATTATTATTAACAAGATGTTATGATATTGTAAATTTGTCTAAAGTTTTTTTTTTTCTGAATAAAGAATTGTATTAAAAATTATGAATGAATAATATCCTGATTAATACAATATCAAAAAGAAACGGAGAAAAATCCTCGACAAAAATTCCATCCTGGATCAACGAGCAAGCCAACCAGCAATCGATGCGCTGCTGTGTTGGCCAAGCGGCATTCAAAAACCACTTCACAGTGTGAAAATTCCAAACTTATCCTAATAACATTATCGATAAGAACCCCAATCCAATTTGACCCTTGCCAGCACCCCATAATCAAACAAACCGCCTCATGACAATCGGAGGCCACTAATAGCCCACTAATAGTGAAGAAAAACCTGCATCGCGAGCCACCCGCAAGCTTCGTTGCAGAGCCATCAGCTCGGCCTGGAGAACAGACGAAACCACATCCAATGGCCCGCCCCTCTGCCAGTAGCACCTATCCCCGATTGTCTAAAGTTAAGATGGATTTTATCAGTTATACTCATTAAATAGTCAACTCTCACTTTGTATTTTTTTTGTTATTATCAGATTCTTAATAAAAGCACAACAACTTAAATCAAATGTGAATTTAAATAATATGTTAAGAAATTAAATTTTGTAGTATTAATTAGAGAACTTTTAGAAGAGAGAACTATTAACCTAATCTAATATGTTAATCAAATTAATAAATCTAATTTATTGATTTAATTAATGGAATATAGTTAATTATAAAAAATAATTATTCTATTATTGTATTCGAAAGAGAAAGCTACTTAAAAAGAAACATAAAATAAGCAACAAAAATTGATATCTGTATTATTTAATGTAGTTTTATTTAAAAAAAATCGACTATTATTAAGAAATACAAATATTGTCAATATAAAGAGTCTCATTTAAGTAACTAGAAACAACATCACTAAAAAAAATTAGCATTGGAACGGGAATGACGAGTAATTGAATGAGCCACTATGTTCGCTAATTTATCGACAAAAGCCACAGAAACCTGGGCGGATAAGTAATAATAACATTCGAATATTATTCATGGAGCCAAAATATAATAATACAAGGAATTGAGGAGCCGACAACAACATAACCAGCCATGTATAATGGAGCAAGGAAACGACATAGTCGGGGGATGGGCGGATAAGTAATAATAACATTCGAATATTATTCATGGAGCCAAAATATAATAATACAAGGAATTGAGGAGCCGACAATAACATAACCAGCCATGTATAATGGAGCAAGGAAACGACATAGTCGGGAGATACGCCAAGATTCATAAAAGGAGATACGCCCAATGATCTGCCATCGTATTCTTGAACTGTTATAAGAATATCAAAAGATCTTAATGTTGAGAATGGTTACACGATAATCAATAGTCATTAAATAAGTATTAAAAGCATGATTGTTCAACTATTCCTCCATTAAATTTCAAAAGGTTCCAAAAACCTATACAAATACTCCAACTCCATGGACCCTAAGGTACAAGAACTAGTTCCTCAACACTTTTGTCATTTATTCTTATTCTCGAATATAATACTAACTTTGGCATCGGAGTGTCCTCCGCCGATCCCAACGGAACCTCACAGGGACAATATTCTGATCAAAGGTATTTCTACAATAATCAACTGGTGCGGTGAGCATGAAACTCTAATTCTTTAGAGTTCACCACGAACAAAGATGACGGCTGATTCCTACCACAACTGGGATTACTGATACAATCATTACAAAAATCTCTACCTTTCTCACTTCGAGGATCTCAACCCTTCCCACTGATCTTATTATAGAAGACATACATGACTCATCCCCATGAATATTCATGCATGAAGTTGGACCGGCCGTAACGACCCATATGGGTCAAGAATCTAGGGATCATATAATACAGATCCTAGGGAATCTGTATAAAAGGACTGACACATCTTCCTTTATGCACAATTGCCCTCAGGTTAATTCACAAAATGGGGGTGTATTCCTAGGATTTGGAAGTACGTATCATGGGGCTTGGGAATATTGTATCATTAGCACCCCAACTATCCTACCATCGGGGGCGGTTCTCGGATCCTCTGTAGATTTTTCTTCCTTTATGCTACCTGGAATGTCGAATCCTCCATTATCTCGCAGTGTCGAATCAACGGTTAGTCACACCAGGTACGTTGAAAGACTCCTTCGAAGGGAACTCTTCGAGGATCCGGAAAGATTTGACCCACCAAAAGAACAATGGAAATTTAACCCAGTCTCAGGGTGAAGGCTATCCCGAAACAGAGATCGTCCATCTAATCTTGTAGTTAGATTAGCAGCAATGGTCCTCTCCATCTCAGTCATCCTTTCATTTGCATTTTCGTCTGCCATTGTTTCAGTGCTTTCGTCTGTTTATGAAAGGTCTAAAGTTGAAATGTCTGTTTCTGAAGCCGCAACTTTTTACCCAGCCAGTTCTATCACTATATGTAGACCTTATACCAAATCTCTTGTTTTGAGAAGTCTGTTGGTCCCGTGTAATGTAATATGATTAGTTCTAAGGGGGGGGGGGGGTTAGGAACTAATGTAACTTTTTCGCGTAATAATGCAGACTTAATTAAATGTTTGATGATTTAACTCAGCTTTAAGTCAGCAAGGCTGAATGAGGTAGCAAGGCTGAATGAGGTGTGAGACAGCTTTAATCAGAAACTAACTAGAGCTGTTTCAATTGAGACTTGGGAAGTAACACTTTAGGTCAGCTTCCAACTCAGCACTCTGATTGCTCAGTGTCGGCGTGTACAAATTGTTTACTGAGCAATTTAAGCAAGCAACACATACATATACAAATATATCAAGAGAAAGGGTTAGAGATTACTCAGCAGTCTTATCCTGGTTCGGCCTCACCGTCTACGTCCAGTCCACAGAGTCCATCCGGGCTTTTTCAATCCACTACTGAGCTCTTTAAAGGTAGAGCACAAACCGTTTACAATAGCAACTGAGTATGCAAGAGTATCGTCCTCTATTCGTCTACTTAATCCTTTCCACTGAACACTATAACCGAGTGCTCAGATTTTCTCTACCACTGAGTACTATAACCGAGTACTCAGCTTCACTCTTCTAACCTTTACAATTGATACAAAATTGTTCTCACAAAACGAAGAACACTTTAGATGAATACAATTCACTCTAGACTTTTACACAATGATTGGAATTGGGTGTAAGAACTTGCTTTTTCTATTCAGACAGCTTCTCTTTTGGATGTTTGACTTAGTGAAGATTTTGCTTGTCTGTTTCTCTTGTATATGTTCGACAAATGAACCAAGTGATGAACTTCTCCATTTATACTGAATTCTAAAGCTTCAATGATTTGAAGATCCGACATAGTCGTTGAGAAGAACGGTCTTCTTCGTCATCATGTGGTCAGCATTCAGAATCGCAGGCCAATCCCGTCTTCTGATTTGCACAGGAGGCAAGCTTGCCAGTTTCGTCTTCTTGCGCCCGTTTCGTCTTCTAGCGCCAGGTTTGTCTTCTTGCCAAAATCCAGACGGTCCATGCGTCTCGAAAAGATCCTTGATCATATTTTCGAGGCTTCTGATTTGTTGCAGAGATTTGTCGGACCTTGTCTTCTAGTAAACGGATCATTGGCACTGACTTGATCTTTAGTCAGCTTGACTCAGCGGCGTCTTGAATATTGCTTAGCTTGACTTCGTAGCTTCACCTTCAAGCTTTCCTGAGGAAGATATTTCTTTTGTAACGCTGAGTTGTGTTCCACTCAGCTTCTGCTGTGTGATTTGCTTATGTTGACTTTGTTCTGTCTTTCTTTTAATGAACACTTAGTTCCTGTTCTAGTCAGTTTACTTACTCAACATTGAATAAACATATTATTAGTACAATTAAACCAAAGAACTTAAATTTAATTGTCTTAATCATGGGATTAACTTAAATACTTTTGTCAAATCAAAATCATGTGGAAAGGTGTTTCAACAAACTCCCCCATTTTGATGTTGGCAAAAGTATTTAATCAAGGAACTCAGTGTTGAGCATCCCTCATGATTGATGATCTTTTATTCTTCTGAGATTACTCCCCCGTAAGGGTTGCATCTGTTGACTTAGTTCAACTCTAAACCTTCTAAGATCTAATCGAAAAGAGCCTAAGGTCAGCTTCCGAAGAAGGTCAATATTTGGAACATATGGTCATAACTCAGCTTTGATACTTATCTATTTTAGGTATCAGAGATATTGCGTTAAGTTCAGGTATCAGAGTTGGATTCATTTATTAAAGTTGGGGTGTACTGAGTATGATTTGCTTGTTTATTCTCTAAGTTCACAAATTTTAATTTGTTGTTCAATGAGTAGTTGTATGAGACAGATCAACATATAAACACAACAAGTAAGCATCGCATATATAAAGACAGTTTGGATAAAAGATGCTTATATATAAAATTACTCAGCTCAACATGAACATGCCATAAAATATAAGTTACAAGCAAAGACTGTAGACTATTGCTAGTTCTATTTCTTGATATTGGCTTGAACTTGATTTGACTTAGGTTTGGTTTGGGTTGTTCGTTGTTGCTGAGTGTGGGTGCTCGGGACAGCAGAAGTTGAGCCAGGAGGCTTCTGCTGAGTTCCGGCAGCTGGCAGTTTGGCTTTACTTTTCTCCCTCGGTTTCTGCTGAGTTCCGGCAGCTTGCTTAGCTTGGCTAGGTTGGCCTTTCTCCCCCGTTTTGCCAGCATCATTCGATTGAAGGGGAGGTACAAGGAATTTCTCTTGTTGAACAACACGAGTCAGTATGGATGAATAGTGTTGCATTTGACCCGTACTTTCGCGAAGACCCTTAAAAACTTGCACGCCATCGGCCATACTTGAAGCTGGGATCTTAATATTTGCGTTGAGCATGCTGAGTAGATACTCAAGAGATTTCCCAATCCAAGTAATTGAGTCCGTCATTTGGGCATAAGATTGATAATACATCTTGAGCAATGCAGAATCATACGAATGACGTTGAAGGTTAATGTGTCGGACATGTGCAAGGGTTGACCTGGTGCTGTGTAAAATGTCATTTGTCTTGACCTGGTCATTGTCCATCTCCTCTTTTCTTAAGTTGAGTAGGCGAATGGCTTCACCAATCTATTCAATAGAGCACTGAGAAGAGGAGGAGATAAGAACATGAGCCCCGGTCAGTTCGGAGGACAGCTGGGAGAAAAGTTGATTGACCTCGGCAGAGGTTGCAGATGTTGAGTTCGCAGCTGATAAGGCATTAAGTTTTCCTTCGATGGAGTTCATGTGATTCACCATCATCAGTTGGAGTTCAGCCGGCTTCATTATGAATTCTTGCTTGGGCTGTTGAGAGACTAGAGAAGTCATAACATTCATCAGCTTCTTGAGACCTTTGAGTTCGGTCAAAAGTTGCGTGACGGAAGAAAATTGAGTGGGCTCAGCAGGAATGGACCCAGCAGCATCGGCTTGAGACTGATGAATCTCTTGAGTAGAGTTTGAGCAAATTGAATGATTTTTCTTCCTGACTCAGACGCATCTAGATAAATGTAAGAATCATCAGTATGACTCTCAGGGGCCGTTTCTTTGTCAGCACCAGATGTTGGAGGAGTTTGGTGCTGTCCGGAAGTAGAGGTGCCAGCTTGGTCATTAGCTGCACTTTGTTTATTAAGGCCAGCAGCAGGAGCTGACTGGTTGGCTGTCTACTTGATAGGAGTAGGAAGAGTTTGATCAGCAAAATTATTAACCTGCTCAGTGTCAGTCTGAAGTTGAGTAGAGCTTTGAGGTTGAGGCAACTCAGCACTGTCTTTAGCAGGTGGAGTTTCCTTTGCTATCTCTTTGGGTTGAGCAGCAAGAACTTCGAGCACTTACTCAGTGGAAGGTTGAGCAGAGGTGTCAGCAGAAATTTGACCCTTAGTGGCTTGTTCCTCAGCTTGAGAAACAGAGGCTTGTTTTTCCTTTACTTGGTCCAGAGTTGGCTCAGTGATGGTGGTGAAGAATTGGAACTGGAGCCCGGTCAAGTTTGTGATTGGGTCCTTTAGCGGTGATTCATCCAGCAGATCTATCACATTGGGCTTTGGAGCTTTTTTCTTAAACCGCTTATCTGCACTGCCCTTTGAAGTTTTGATTGGAGGAGAAGGGTCAGCAGCAGGAGAGTCAAGTGACTCGGAGGAGAAGTTGAGTCCTAAGTCAGTGTAGAGGTTCTCCTCGACCTTGTCCTTCACTGGAGACTCAGCTCTTTGCTCTTCAGCTTGCTCAGCGGCAGTTGTGTTACCTGGCTCAGCAGAACCAACCTTGTCAGCTTGAGCCTGATCCTCAGTACAGCCTTGTTCTTCCTCTTGATCACAAGGGGTCTTTTCTAGATCAATTTCTTGACTTCGCACGAAGTGTGATTCCTTTGTAATCACAAAGTTAAGTGGGTTAGCATCTACTGGCTTCAACCCAAAGGTTTTCTTCCTCTTTAGAGGCTGATCAGGTGTTTCCTCACTTTCTTCCTCAGTGTCAGCTCTCTCCTTCCTTTTCTCAGCTGACTCTGGCTTTTCTTGAGCTGGCTCAGCATGAGCAGCTTTCTTCGCACCAACCACTAACCTGATTTTCTTCGGAGCTTTGTTAATGTCTTTGGTTGGAGGGGTTGAGGATTGGTCAGCTTTCCTCTTTCTTTCCTTTCTGGTTCGCACAGCCGGTGCTTCTTCAACCATAACCTTCTTTCCTTTCTTGGTTACCTCAGCACCTGCTTCTTCAACCATATTATCCTCAGCAGCATCTTCTTCAATCACAACTCCCTTCCCTTTCTTATGTTTGATAGGCTGACTGTGGGCCAGCGCGAATAGGACTCCCGAGCTGATCTCAGTCCCTTTGATGTTAATTTCCCCCCTTGAAGCTGACCTGGTGATCCTGAAGTATTTTAGTGATGAGCAAACCCATTCGAAGGATCCCGGTACTGCGTTGAAAAGCTCCAATAAAGAAGACGGGCATGTTGAGTGGCTTGTAATTCAACATGTGCCAGATGAAGCACTGCTCAAAGTTAGAGGCTTAGGAGGAGGAGTTGACCTTGGGAAACAAGAAGTTGGTTAGGATATAGTGGGCTTGCTTTTGAGCCTGACACATACACGTACTGGCAATTTCTCCTTTGTGGTTCTTGGGTTTGCAGAATTCAACAACGTAATGAACCCGCTTGTAGTCATTCGTGCATCGCAACTCAGCACCTTCTGCTTTAAGCTTTAGCAGGACAGCAAGGTAAGAAGGGGTGATGGTGATTACCTTATTCTTGACCTTGGTGATCAAATAGTCATCATCGTCCTCAGCGACCGCTAGGTTTTCATAGAACTCCTTCACCAGTTGTGGGTAAGTTGTTGCAGGTATAGAAAAGAGGTCGGTCCACCCATTCTTGGAGATCCAGTCGCAGAAGGGTTTTTCTTCATTTATGAAGCTCCCGGAAAACCATCGGGAATGATACACGTTTAGCCCTTTTATGTTGTTGAAGACTTTGAAGAACTTCTTTTCCTTAGGTTGTTTCTTCTTCTTCTTCTTCGAAGGAGTCGTTTAGTCAGTGTGAAGGTTTTCACCGAGGATGCTGACCTCGGGCATAGCTTGGTCATACTGACCATGGATTTGTCCTTGAGACTATGAGGAGGTCTCCTTATATTCCTGCTCAGCAGGAGAGGCTGGGTTAATGTCTGAGTGGTTATCGTCGTAGTTTTCGCTGGAGTTGTTCTGGGAATCGCTCGACATGATGTTCTTGAGGATTTGAGAAATGCAAAAGATTAGGGAATTGAGAGAGAGAGAAATCGAGTGCGATAAGTTTTAAGCGTAAAGAGAAGTTAGTGGGAATTCATCCACTATTTATAGTTGGAGTGCGTCGATCTGATAGGTCAGAATGGCGGTTTGGTTTTGAAACGTTCAACGGCTTTAAATTCTGACATTTATGACACGTTCAGCTGTAGACACCGAGTCGGAGGACCTGTGACGAAAACCTGAAACAAGACGGTCGAAGCGATTGATTCCGGAAGTTTTGAAAAATATATAAAGAATAATAAGCTGAGGAAAATTAACGACACGGCGCGGGCACACAACGGCATCCCGAACGCGGACGACGATGGTCGAACGCCCGCTTGACGGCTCGAGACGTGCGCGCGACGTCCGTCGGACGCACCGCGAGTGGCACGCTCTCGACGCCCGAGCAATGCCTGGGACCGCTGGCGGTGCGCGCCCTCGTGGGCCGTTGAGAACACGTGCCTGGCAGCGCGAGGCGCGCGTTCGGCGGCCGCGACGTGCGAGCGTCTAGCTGCGCGGAACGCGCGCTCGGCGGCCACGGAGTGCACGCGTCCGACGGCGCGGGGCACGCCCCGGGGGTCGCCGGGCGGGCACCCAACCACGTTGGGCGAACGCCCAACGCATCGGGCGGACGCCCGACGAGGGTTGGGCGCGGGCGCCCAACCTCGCGTTGGGCGCTCGCCCAACGCCGTTGGGCGATCGCCCAACGAAAGTTGGGCGATCGCCCAACATTGTTGGGCGGCCGCCCAACAAGGTTGGGCGGTAGCCCAACACTAGGTTGGGCGGCCGCCCAACCACAATGGGCGACGCCCAATTTTTTTTGGGCGTCGCCCATTGTTCCAGGATCCGTTTCCCTATATAAGGGCACAGATCCCAAGGTGAAAAGAAGGCTTTTTGGGGGGAGAGGATAACTTTCTCACTCTAAAACATTTTTAGAAAGAGAGTGGATTTTTTTTGAGAAAAATATTTTTTTTCTCAAAAAATTCCGAATTTCCTAAGTTCAATTTTTACTAAATTTTCGTTAAAAACGGGAGCTCGCGGTTCGTGGAATCAATCGGCTTCGACGGTCAGATACTGAATTAAAGGTATTATCCGAGGACTAGACTCTTTATTTTATTTAATTTATTCTCTCTTTCTATTTATTTATTATGCTATAGTTTTTATTCCTTTAGTTATTTATTTATTTTGTCACGTTTTATTTAGTTAGCATATTTATTTAATTTTCATTTCGTGTTAAATAAAATTCGGGTTTGTTTTAAAATAAAAAACCTCGTTGTGGATATCCCAATACGAACCGTGATCCGATAAAAAGGTAGTTCGGGTATCGAAAATGTTGTAATTATAAGTTTTTTAATTTAAAAGAGGTTTCCAAATAACGTTTTAAAATGAAAACATCGTTTTAGGAACTTCCGTTTTCAACTATGATCCATCTTTGGTAGTTCGGAAGTCCAAAACGATTGAATTAGATTTAATTTAAAGCTTTTGAATAAATCTGGAAAATATTGGAGTGCTGCTGTAATTTGCCAATTCTGTCACTAAATGCTGTTTACCGACGGATTTTCCGTCGGTAAATCTGTCCAAATGTAAAAAAATATCATTTCGGTCCATTTTTCTTAACTTTTAGACTTTTAATCCTTAGTATACATATATATAGTTAGTTAATATATGATTTTCAAATTGTTTTAGAACTTTAACATATATGATTATTTTAGGAGATTGGTTTTTTCCATTTTTACTCTATTTTATATATATATGTATATATTATATTACATTCATTTTTATTGTTATCCATTCAAGTTACATTAAATTCTATTTTAAATGTTATTTACTTGGGCATTTTGGGGAGATAATTAGTAGATATTAGTATATATTATTTTTGATGCTTAAAACTATAATAATTATGTATATATGTAGTTTTGGGATAGTTGGGTTATTTCATTGATTATTATTTTTGGATAAATGTTATTTTCCTAGTTATAAGATTCATTTGCTATTTTCAACACTTTTAAAATGTAAATGTACTATATATAGTATTTTCATATATGTATTATGTAGTCCCTTTTTATTAATTTTTATTCTCATAATCTCCTTTTGATTTAAAGGTATATGTATATGTTAAGTTATTTTCTTTATTCTTTTGGCCCATTCATGGGCCCATATTTCAAGTGGGCTTTGTTTAAGTATAAATGGTGGTTTAAATGGATTTGTTAATATGATTATAATAAGTAGAGAGTCCATTATAAGTGGGGAAAATAAATCACAAAAAAGAGTTTTCAAATTGAATTATTTAAACTAATGTTTTTTGTAATGTAAATAAATAGAGGCATTCTTGTTAATATTTCAAACCGTCTTCAAAATATCACGTTTTAAAACCTTAACCCGTTCCAACGACGGATTAAGCGAACATTGTAATTAAAATCGTTTTCTTGGCAAATAATAGAGTTTTGAACCATTTCCTTAAAGAATTTGTACAAAGTAAAATTGACTTGTATGTTTAACCACGTTTTCTCATTAAAGGTTTTTACCTCAACCGTTTTCAAATATTCGAGTCGTTCCAACGGCGATTCGAGTGAACTTCATCAAACGGGGTTTTGAAACGCACCCTAATCGTTCCAACGGCGATTAAGGTGCGAACCATGTAAATAAATCCGTTTTGGGGGAATAAGTTAATGTAGAATAAGTACACGACATAATATTTAACACGGTTGTAAATAAACCACTTCTTTCTTCCCCCTCTCTGTGTATGTATAAACATAAATGGGTGATTCTTTACTGGTGTGGCTTTTCAATATCATATGCTCAAAACGGTTTCTAAAAAGAGAAAGAAAAGGGTTTCAAATGAATTTTAAACTTAAAGAAGTATACGATTAGTCCGTTATCGCCTAACATGATGAGTAGGAGGCCGGTGGTTCATAACCGGGCGATGTCGGGGTGCCTAGTAGCCTTTCTCCGGAAAGGAGCTAGCTTTCTCGGCTCGTACCTAAGTTTCCCGAACCCACACCGGTCTCCCGCAAGGGATCGGTGTTCATTTTCCCATTCGTGGGTGGCGACTCTTCCATATCTCCGAGCTCCGGTCCTGCCGAGCAGCTTGATTCCACGATTGGTTGCTTTCGGCGCCAATCACCTCTTACGTCGCCATGAGGTTGTCCACCCCCCGGTCCGCCCGGGAGATTAGGCCGCGGCACCTCGTCTAACAAGTGGCGACTCTGCTGGGGAAGCGAGAAATTTGATTCCGGAAGGCATGCACTAAGCCCTTAACGGGGACGGATCGTTTTACTTCTTTTCGTATGCATTCACGAGCATTATTGCAAACCCTTTGGGTAATTTCCGCGAAACCTCTAGCGAGAGTCCATTCGTCGCTTGAAAGAGGCTAGCGTAAGTTCCCCCTTACAGTAAGGCACCAGAGGGTCCCCATCCATTCGTTAGGGGCGAATCTGTGCCGTCCTGTGAGGTCCCACGGTCAGCCGTGTCATCATATAGTAGCCTTAGAAGTTTCCATAGGATTACCCGTTACTATTTTTGATGTGATAAATGAATCAGTTCGTGTTTTCAAACCGCCATGATACGTGTCTAATCCTAAATTATGTAAAGAAAATGAGACGATGCGTTAATATATACTCATGAATCGACATACTAATTACCCTAAAACATCCAAACGATTTGAACTAAAGATGACTTAGTCATCTCATATGAATGAACATGTGCGACCTGCCTTGTCCCTTTCGGTGTCCCGACGAAGGCACGTGTTCAGGAAATACATTATGACGTAAGCACATATTAGTATTAATCGGTTCGGTGTTAAGGATAGTTTACATTTCGATACAAAAGACTATATTAACGGTAGCCGTTATTCACATTCTTTAAATAAATTGGGATAAAACGAGATCACGACGAAACGAAAACGAAGAACATTTCTGTTTCGAACGACCTTGTTGTAACGTGAAAAGTTTCGCACAAGTAGCCCGTCCCTTCCGAATAAAAGACGAGCTTTTACGTTATGCATTGTGTCATTCTTAAGAGAAATGGACGTGTCCGCAAAAGGTGACTAAGAAAATAAAAAGACAAAAAGGAACTAATCGACCAAAATCATTCTGAATCTACGATATATGTTAATCCCGCGAGTAGTTAAAGAAAATAAACCAATATCGTTGAATACGTGCCTCGGACGAGAGTACACCCCGTTTAAAATCTCGAAGCCGAATTAAGCCAAACCATATAATTGCGCCATATGGACGAGAATGCGGGTTTTGACTAACGACTCGATCATTTCGACCGTTACCAAAACTGCAAGAAATATGGCCCGATATACGTGTTTGCTTAAATTCGCGCCTAAAGGAAGGAAAACGGTGATATCCTCGCTTCGAATAAACATGCGATTCAACGAAACGTTGATTTTCTATAACCACACTGAGATGATATATCCCGTGGATTGGGAGGAACAAAGAGTTGTAATTAGCCGAAAGATTATCGTGCGCTCAAATAAGACTCGCCGTCTTTTCATATAGCAAAATGAGCAAACGGAATCTCAACGCTAAAAAACAAACACGTTACGCAATGAATCCGTTCCCTAAAATAAATCCAAAAGTGATTCCATCACTAAACAAACGCATGGTTATGTTCTCGATAAAATCCCCATTGTAACCCAAAAATCGAGACATGAACCCACGCGAATAAAAGGGAACGAGTCATTGACAATAACGAACGATTGGACTAGAAGAATAACTCGAACCATGTCTAAAAACCGAGATGCGCTCAAAGGGAGTCAAAACCCGAATTAACGCATCTCGCGAAAGGACAAAAGACGAGTTATTCCGAAAGGACAATCCAACTTGGTCGATTTCTTAGTCACTGAATATGGATACGTCAAAACGAACTGTATTGTCTGATGGTTGATTTATTTTTCCGTAATAATCGACGGCATCACGCGTCCCCGGGACCGCAATGTGAGCCAAAAAACCAAAATCCTAGGAAAGAGACCTGGACCAACGAGTGTGTGGAGGAATAAGGGTGGAAGAGAGATGTTGTGATACATGTAAATAGAACTAACGTTTGTTCTTCTGATCTTATAATCGTAAATAAATAAACGCACACACCACGAATCATGCATACATACTAATGGATACCGTTCGCGCAGACGTCATCATTAAGCGGTTGTGGTTTCGCGAGAGTAATCGGCTTGTCAGACAGTTTGATCAGTCGCGAGTAGACAGTCCCGAATCAGTAGTTGTGGCTTCTGAATCATCTTCATCCGAGTATACTCGGTCTTCCGTCAGTATGTCTGCAACCGACGAGAAGGTGGCTGAATTGGAGAATTCTGTGAACAATATCAACGACCAGCTGGCCGCAGTCTTGGCCCAGCTAGCTGAGTTAGCACTGAAGGACAACAAGAGTGGTAGTAAGCGTGCTGAGAATGAGGTGAACGATGGCCCTCGCTTTGGGAATGAGGAGGATTATCAGGATTATGTCCGAAAACAGTTAGAGAAGGAGAAAGCTAAGGAAGAGGAGTGGAGGCAACACATCACACAGGAAGTGCAGGACTTGCACGGAGGAAGCTCCGGGAGTCAAGATTTCTATAACTTGAAGAATTGCTTGACAGCAACAGCTTTGCCTCTGAAATTCCGGCTCCCTGACATGAAAAAGTTCGATGGAACTGGAGATCCCACCGCTCACATGAATCAGTACGTTGCGGTAATGAAGCACACGATCCTGACCGAGGATCAAGTCTTGGGGCTGTTTAACACTTACCTGGAGGGGGCTGCCCTCACATGGTTCCATGCGCTGCCAATGGTGACAAAGAAGGATTGGAAGGAGTTGGCGAAGTCATTCATCGCTCAGTATAGCTTTAACACCATGTTGGAAGTCACTTTGAAAGAGTTAGAGAGCACTAAGCAGTAGACTGGGGAATCCCTTTCAGACTTCGTGAAGAGATGGAGGGCTAAGGCCGCGGTCATGAAACAAAAGCCGCTTGAGCAAGATCAGATCCGAATGGTGATTGGCAATACGTTGCTGTACATTAAGAATGAGTTGAGATATATGCCGTTCACAGATTTCAATCAGATGTATAGTTGTGCCTTGACTGTCGAAGGCGATGGGGAGCCGAAGAAAGCTTATACCAAGTGGATGAAGTCTGGATATAGTGCCGGAGGGCCTAGCGCGAGTACGGAATCTGCGACAGTGAAAATGGTTGATCTTAATGCTATCGAAAAGAGGCGGTTCGCCAAGTTCGATCAGACTTACGCAAAGGTTTTTGAACGTCTGCAGAAGAAGGGGTTGTTGAAAGCCCTTACCCCGTATAACAAAGCTCAACCTACTCCGCAGATTCAGGCTAGAGGGTATTGTGAATTCCACAGCAGTTATGGACATACGATTGAGAATTGCAAGAGGCTGAAACACGAAATCCAAGATTTGATTGAGGAGAAGAAGATAGCTGATCCTTCGTCAGCAAACCCTTCCGTTAGGCGCAATCCATTGCCTAATCATAGGGTGAGCGTGATCGGAGTTGGTTTGACGGAAACTGTGGTGATGGAATCTTTTGAGGAAGATGTAGAGGAGTTGTTGGACTCCGTCGAAAGAAGCAATGTAGGAAATGGTCTGTATGTGTCCTTCTTGGGTGAGGAACAAGAGGATGAACCAATGGAGGAAGGATCAGATGGTGGAGCACCATACGACGAGGATAGTGCCGAAGAGACCGGAGAAGGGTCGTCTCGGACTATCGTGCCTAATTTGGGTTTGTTCAGTGGAGGAAGGGATCCCGAAGTGCACTTGCGTGAGTATATGCACGACATGTTTATTGAATCCTTCGGGGTAGATGAAATTGCTCAGTGGTTCCACCATTCGCTGGTAGGTGAGCCTTTGCAATGGTTCCATTCATTGCCCGACTCTTGCAAGCACGATTGGGATCGGTTGTCGGATTTGTTTCTTGAAAAGTATCAGAGAGCTGAGGATAGAACCGCGGAGCACTTTGCAATGCAGATTGGACCCATCAAGCGTCCATTGCCAAGGGTGAGCAAGTATAACGGCAATAAGGACCCTATGGAGCACCTTCACTTCTATTTGTCAGCTATGACAGCCTTGAGTTTCAAAGAGGAAGAGATCACTAGCTTGTTTTGTAATTCATTGATGGGTGAACCGCTGATATGGTACATGTCGCTGCCGATGTATGTTAAGACCGATTGGGCAGCTATGACGAAGAGATTTATCAAGGAATATACGGTATGGATGCTAGCAGAGCAAACTCCTGATTCCCCGTCTTACCAAACACCTGATGCGGTGTTAGCGATGCCTAGGTATGGTGGATACCAGGATCCTGTGGAGCATGCAAGGATATTCCGCGATCATATGTATAACGCTGGATTTCCACAGTGTGAGTTGCATGAACATTTTCCGGAAACCTTGATGGGTGAAGCCTTATTGTGGCATCAGGGTCTGTCGGAGGAAGAGATGTGTCATTGGGTACCACTCAGAAATGCCTTTGTGGCGAGATACGAAATGTACATTCCGTGGACGGGATCCCTGGATGATTTGGATAGGATTAGGCAATTCCCCGAGGAACATTTTGTGGATTATGCTAGGAGGTAGAGGCACCGTTATGAGCGGTGTAATGAGACAATGAGCGATAAGGTGCAGCTTATGTGCATACAACGAGGCGCTATTCCGTTGGCCGCAAGAAGGATGAGTAGAGTGTCCCTCCGTGACTATGATGAGTTGATAGGTTGGGCCTTGTATGGATCGGCGGATCCCTTTTTCCTGAATCCGAGTGTTCCTCACGTCATGGATTTAATGGTCGTAGACATCTGGGCGAGTTCCTCTGACGAGGAGGATGCCAATCGAAGGGTCCCTATCAACATTTGGGACGAGTCGGATGACGAGCCGGAAGTTGCGGTGATGACGAGATCAGGTCGTGTGGCCGAGGGAAAGGCACCAATGGTAGAGATTGAGATTGGAGAAGGTTCGGCTCCTAAGCCCGACGACCAAGTTCTTGAACAGTTGAAGAAGACGCAAGCTAAGTGTACGGTCCGGGAAGTTTTATGCCATTCTAGGTACCATCGGGAAAATCTGATGAAAGAGTTGCAGAATTTGGTTATTTCCACCGACACTGAGCCGGCAGCGCTAGTAGGGGCAATAATGGCCCGGAAAAAGACTGAGATCATGTTTACCGACGAGGATCTCCCAGAAGAGGGGAAGGCTCACAACAAGCCATTGTATATCCGAGCGGAAATTAACGGGAAGAAGACTAGCTGTGTGATGGTCGATGATGGATCAGCCATTAATGTTTCCCCATTGAAACTCCTGTCGAAGTTGGGAGTGGAGAGAGGAGACCTGACAGCCTCTGAAACTGTGATTAGAGCGTATGACGACAGCCGTAGGCACATTGAAGGAGTCTTCAAGGCCAAGTTGAAAGTGGGGCCGCACGAGGAAGAAACTGAGTTCACGGTGCTGGATATCCCGGTAACCTTTGCTGTATTGTTGGGACGCCCATGGTTCCACAAGTTGGGAGGTGTGCCCTCCACGCTCCATCAGATGATTAAGTTCCCCTTCGGGGAGGAGATAGTGACGATCAGAGCTGAGAAATTAAGCTCGGTGGCAGCATTGGGAATTGAGCCTCAACTTTTCTCCGGATTCCAAGTCTCTGGGATTTACGAGTCGAGCATGACCACCGATGTGGTGAAGATGATGAAAGGAGGTTTCATCCCGGGAATGGGATTAGGAGCACACCATCAAGGGTTGTCGGAGTTTCTGGATTTTAAAAGTCAGAAAACCCGGAGGGGTTTGGGATATGAGCAGGGGAGTCCATCCAACATGAGTGCAGAAGGAAAAATAGGCTTGAGGAAGCATTTTTTAAGCGAGGGGCATGGAAAGCCATATTCGGGAACCTCCGAGTCGTGGACTAGCACAGAAGGAAAGATTCTGCCAGGGTTTGAAATCTTCAATGATGTCGCCGACTGGGGCAAAGGAAAGGCAAGCTGCTTTGTCGAGGAGATCATGATGCTGGATTCAAATGCCGAGGAGCAGGTCATTACCATTGAAGCGGCTACAGGAGCTGAAATTGAGCCTAGTACCTCGAGAGTATATGAGAAGTCCGAAGATATTGAGGATGAAAATTGTATTACGGCTTTGTTTGAGTCTGATGATGTAATCACCCACGCTATCAATGCAATGAATTCTGATTTTGCTTACTTGCTTGATGTTGATCATGATCATTCCATGCATTCTCATTCATATAACATGCCTACATTTGAAATCAATACGATAGAAATGTCAACTTTCAATCTTGGTACGGATGAAAATCCTAAACTTATACAAATTGCTCAAGAATTAACTATTGAAGAGAGAAAAGAATTTGAGAGAATAATTAAAAAATACGAAATTGTATTCGCTTGGACATACGAAGACATGCCTGGAATTGATCAATCAATCGTAACTCACCGCATTCCAACATATCTCGAGGCGAGGCCCGTAAAGCAGAAGCTCCGACGTATGAGACCCGAATGGGCAGATAAGATCAGAGAGGAGGTGAAGAAGCAGTTAGAAGCAGGATTCATCGAAGTGATCGACTATCCCCCTTGGGTCGCAAATGTAGTGCCCATCGCGAAAAAGGATGGCAAAGTGAGGATGTGCGTGGATTACAGAGATCTTAACAAGGCATGCCCCAAGGATGAGTTCGCCTTGCCTCATATCGATGTATTGATCGACAGTGCAGCATCAAGCGTCTTACACACAAATGTGGATGGTTTCATGGGCTACATGCAAGTTCAGATGGCCGAAAAGCACAAAGCGAAAACCTCGTTCACAACAGAGTGGGGAACATACTGTTACAGAGTGATGCCATTTGGTTTGAAAAATGCCGGGGCAACCTACCAGCGAATGGCCACAGCCCTGTTCCATGACATGATACACAAGGAGGTAGAAGTCTACGTGGATGATATGATGGTCAAATCAGAGACAAGAGAAGGGCATTTTGCCGCACTCGAGAAGTTTTTGGCCCGAATTGCAGAATTCAAGCTAAGGTTAAACCCGAAGAAGTGCTTTTTCGTTGTTTCGTCGGGGAAAATCTTAGGCTATATAATCGAAAATAAGGGAATCGAGGTAGATCCTGATAAAGTAAAGGCTATACAAGAGATGCCGGCGCCGAGAAATGAGAAGGAAGTGAGAGGGTTTCTGGGGCAGGTTCAGTATATCAGTCGGTTCATAGCGAGACTCACCGCAATCTGCGAGCCAATCTTTAAGTTGCTAAGGAAAGACCAACCCGCTGTTTGGAATGATAAGTGTCAGCAAGCTTTGGAGAGCGTCAGGAACTATTTGTCTAATCCGCCAGTGCTGAGACCGCCTAAACTGGGAAAGCCGCTTCTCCTCTATGTAGCGATTGAAGAGCGATCTATTGGAGCAATGTTGGCCCAAGAGGGAGACACTGGTGTGGAGCACGCGGTGCATTATTTGAGTAAGAAGTTCCTAGAGTATGAGCTCAAATACAACATGATCGAAAAGACATGTGTGGCAGCGGTGTGGTTGACGAAGAAACTGCGGCACTATTTCCAATCGTATAAAGTGATCATTATTTCTCAGATGGACCCCGTGAAGTATCTGTACCGAACTCCATCCTTTACGGGGAAGTTAGCCAGATGGTTGTTGCTTTTGTCCGAGTTTGACATTGAATATGTGACGAAGAAGGTTATCAAAGGAAGGGCCGTGGCAGAGTTTCTGGCTAACAAACCCCTGAATGCAGAAGAGGAAGAAGTAAGCTATGATTTCCCCGATGAACATTTGAACGCAATCGAAGTCATACCATGGAAAATGTTCTTCGACGGAGCAGTTAATTCGAGTGGAGCCGGAGTAGGAGTACTACTTATCTCACCGGAAGGAGAAAGAATCCCGATGGCGAAGAAGTTATCCTTCCCTCTTACTAATAATATGGCCGAATATGAAGCGTGCATTTATGGTTTGGAGTCATTAGCAGCACTGGGAGCATCATATGTCGAAATTTGGGGTGACTCCAAGTTGATCATCGAATAGGCACAAGGAAACTGGGAAGTGAGAGAAGAAAGGCTACGTCCGTATCTAGATCAGCTAGAAGGGTTGGCATTGAGATTCAAAGAATGTCGCTTCTATCACATTCCTCGAGCTCAGAACCAGGCCGCGGATGCCTTGGCCACTTTGGTGTTAGTTTGGGACAACCCCCGGAACCTTGCTTCGAAGCCGTTGGTATTGAGAAGATCTCACAAACCATGCTACGAAGACGTAATGCTACTAGGGGCAGATGAAAAGCCATGGTACTTCGATATTGTGAACTTCATGAAAGATGGAACATATCCGGCAGAGTCAGAACCTAGGGATCAAGTGGTGATTAGAAGGCTAGCTCGTCAGTTTGTCATCCACAACGATTTGCTTTACAAAAGGCACATTGATGGATTACAACTGAGATGCTTGGATGCGGGGGAAGCCCGCGAGGCGATGGAATCAGTACATTCGGGAATTTGTGGAGCCCATATGGGAGGAGCAGTACTAGCTAAGAAAATTATCAGACAAGGCTTCTATTGGCTCACCATGGAAAGGGATTGTAACGAGTATGCAAGGAAATGTCACGATTGTCAAATCCACGGCGATTGCAGTCATCTTCCGGCCATGGAATTACATGTGTTAGCACCTATTTGGCCATTCGCTGCCTGGGGCATTGACATCATCGGCGAAGTAAGGCCTAACGCTTCAAATGGACATAAGTTTATTGCAGTCGCCATCGATTATTTCACCAAATGGGTAGAAGCAGAGTCGTTTAGCAAACTGGGATCCAAGCAGATGAGAAAGTTCATTGAAAAACACTTGATCACCAGGTTCGGAGTGCCTCATCACATGATCACGGATAACGGAGTCCAGTTTCAGGGGGAAGTAAGGAATCTTTTCCGAGAATATGGCATTGAACATCACAGGTCTTCTCCGTACCGTCCACAGGCTAATGGGGCAGTAGAAGCAGCTAATAAGAACCTTAAAAGGATCCTCGTAAAGATGGTAGAATCACATCGGAACTGGCATGAGCACCTCCCTCTCGCGTTGTGGGCTTATCGCACGACAGTCAGAACCTCGACTGGGGCAACACCATTCTCTTTGGTGTATGGCACAGAAGCAGTTTTGCCGATTGAGATTGAAAAGCGATCGTTGAGAATCGCAGTGGAAGCAGAAATTCCCGAGGCGGAATGGGTAAAGAGGCGATGCGAGCAGTTGGCTTTAGTTGATGAGAAAAGGATGGAAGCCCTTTACCATGTACAGTTATATCAAAGAAGGATGGCTCGGGCTTTCAATAAAAAAGTCAAGACCAGCCCTATCAAAGAAGGAGATTTGGTGCTGAAACAGATCCGTGTGACGCACACCGACCCGTGGGGGAAGTTCAGGCCTAACTGGGAAGGACCATTCGTCGTAAAAAAGATGCTAAGCAAAGGAGCGGTGAAGTTAACCACAATGGATGGCATGGAATTCTCCGAACCTACCAATCTGGATAGGCTTAAGAAATACTTTTCGTAAAAAAAAAAGAAAAATAAAGAAAATTCCCGATAGGTTGAAAACTCGCAAAGGGCGACCTATGCAACAATAAGGGAAATCCCAATGGGTGAAAACCCGAAAGGGCACTCATTTAAAAATTCCGGGATAGTAAAAGGAGAGGAGAAAAATCGCCGGGATCCGAAAACCGAAAGGCGGGTCCTGGTAACAATAGTTATAACTTGAGCAATTACAAAAACAATGTATAAGAGACTAAGTATTTCTGTTGTTTGTAAATAAATAAAGGCATGAATATATTTGACGAGAATGATTGGAATCATTATAATCTACCGAATGCATGGTAATATGAATCACGGGTTATACATTTCCTATCCTACTTTCCACAAAAAGCCTACCTACTATCCACCCCACTCCCTATACATCAGCTATACATCGGGGAAACTCTAATAAAAGCTACAAAGCAACAATGAAAGCTACGAGCCTAATACGGAGGGAAGTCCCAATAGTTCTCAAAATCTCTCAGGTGAGATGCCCGCTCCGCAGATAGTGTCTCCTCGGCATCACGCGCTCTCTCATCAGAAACTCGTGCTCTCTCATCAGAAACCCGCGCTCTCTCATCAGCAGCTCGTGCTCTCTCCTCTGCAGCAAGGCGTCTGATCGACTCATCACGCGCCCTCTCCTCGACGGCAAGGCGACCCTCAGTCTCCCGTCGCATCATCCCCGACCAGTGGTCGTTCCTCTCTTGATACACATGACCAACTCGGGCATCAGCCTCCCGCACTAGCTCGCTCTGTCTCCGCGCATGGGCATGAAGATCACTCTACAGAAAAAAGAAAAAAAAAACACAGATAAAAGGCAGCATAGGCAAAAACATAAATCATACATACATGCATACATTTCACTACACTAAAGTACAGTAATGATACATACCAGGTGGTCGATGCAGCGCAAGCTGAGGCGATCTCGTAGGAAGCCGGATAGATCCACGTAGTTTGTACAGGTCTCCCTAGTGGTCAGTGAAGCGTCCGAGGGATCAAACGGGACCCTCGAGGAGAAGATAGGAGGGGCCGCCTCAAATCCCGCATAAGGTGTCCCAGACTCGTCATAGTGGATCGTAGCATAATCTCTCCCATAGTCTGGTATAGGCACGCCTATGGACGACCTCTCCGGTCGAGCTGCACTGGAGGACTCGCCGACAAAATAGGGCTGTTCACACACCGGTGTCTGAGCCCGAGTGCCATCGAAAAAATCTGATAGGTGGGCACTCCGCCAGGATCCCTCCTGCAAAAAAGCAAAAAAAAAACACAATAAAACCTCCGAGCATATCATGAATAAAATGAAAAGAGGGCGGAATCACTTACCGGAACCTCCGCCTGACCAAAGACGGCCTCGACCGCCTCTCTCGAAAACACGTCCGCTACCGGATCTACCTCCATCGCTGCCGCCGGGGCATCCCTCACGCTCAGTAAAGTAGATAAATAAGGCTCGCGGCCCCCGGCGTGAACCTAGACTACTCTACCGATAAAATGATGGGTCAGATCTCGATGAATGCTCGATAGGGGCAGAGTCCGCACAGTAAACATGGAAACGGGAATCTCCCCCGGCGTCCAGTGAACATCACTCACTCTGGTGATGCCTCGATCTCCCAAATACCACGCCCGCACACAAGGGCCGGTGAGCACGCACTGCTGCTCCTGGATCATCGATGTGTATGCATACTCGGGATCGAAGTCAAGGTCGTTCCACCTGAACTTAATCTAAAAAATATGCACAAAGAAAAGGGTCAGAAAGACTCAAGCCAAAGTCTAGCGAGACTAAGCGAAATCTACCTGTGTGAGGACCAATGAGTCAATCCGATCTAGGAGCCATGGCACTGTCCGCCTCCTCTCAGCGCTCAGATCAAAATCTCTCCATCGAACCATAAAAGGCGGCCTCTGTGCTCTCAATCGAGGTCGAGATCGACTGGGAAGGATGCGTCTCTCGTACGCCCACACCTGCGGTATGAACAAGGACTAGGAGTGTGAGAAAGGAAAAATCAAAGAAAAGACAGGCAAATCAAGAAGGCGTCACGTACCAGCAGAGCAAAGGTGTAACCACCGAAATCCTTGCGCTTCCGGCTGGTCAGGTCCAGAAACTTGTAGAGGAAAGCTAAGCCTGCCCCCGCCCAATCATAGGAAGCTGCGACATCTAAATCACTAAGGGCCTGGATGAGACCCGCATGTACCTTTCCGCCTTTCGTGCGGAAAATCGTCTCGCTAAGAGCGTATACTAGGAAGCTACGAACCGCCAGATCAGTAGCATCAGTCTCACAGAAGTCCCGTCTACTCAAGAGCCTAGCGGTCGAAATAAGCTTCGCCGGAGTAGATTTGGCGCATAAAGGAACTCCTGGTCCTATCAAGGCGGCAAGCCTAGCAGGGTCGACCCGCGGCCGCATCATGCCAAAATCGAAAGGGACGGGAGTGTTGCTCCCTCGTAATCCAGTCAACAATGAGAAATCTCGGGGCGAGATGGTCATCTCCCCGAAAGAAAGGTGGAAGGTGTGGGTCGAGTCAACCCACCGCTCACACAGGGCCCGTAGGCCGAAGGGATCGCACACCCCGTTGGTGCGGGGCAACGCTGCAATGAAGGGTCCGAAGCCCAACTCCTGCACGCGGGCTCTCGCCGCGGCACTCAGCCTATCATACCATGAAAGAACCTCGGCAGTGGTCCCGGAAATCTCGAGGAGCTAAAGAGGAACAAGATAAGAAAATTTAAATACAACTCCTAAGGCAAGCGAGTGATAAGAACGCGTTAAAACTAGGTATTCGTTCCTCCGGTCAGTTAGGACCAATTTTCTGTAAAAATCTCTCATGTAGGGTCCTTCACATAAGGTTGAGTCAATTCTTTGATCCACTCTCGTCTGCGGTGACGAGGAGCGTAGATTAGGTTTTACTATTCACGTACGTTAACGGGTATTAGGTAAGTTTTTACTATTCACGTCGTTTTCACTATCCACGTGCATTAGCTAAGTTTTTACTATTCACGTGCACTATTCATGTTTTTACTATTCACGTGCATTAGCTAAGTTTTACTATTCATGTGCACTATTCACGTTTTTACTATTCACGTGCGTTAGCTAAGTTTTTACTATTCACGTGTCACTATTCACGTGCATTAGCTAAGTTTTTACTATTCACGTGTACTATTCACGTGCATTAGCTAAGTTTTTACTATTCACATTGTCACTATTCACGTTTTTACTATTCACATGCACTATTCACGTTTTTACTATTCACATCGTTTTTACTGTTAACATGCATAAATTCGTAGTGTACTATTCACATGCATATAGCGCGCATTCTTACAAAAACAAACAGGTGTTACGTGTAAATAAAGGAATTCACGTTTTCTAGCTAAAGTCCTCTAAGGCAGTCTAAGAGTTAGCATGCAAATCATGTTCGTATAGGAGTGCTAAAGCCTAGAGTTCAAATCAAATAAAAGTGAGAAACCACTTACCTCGTTGCAGCGTGTCCTGCTCAAGTGTGTCGTAGGGTCGTGGAAGGTATCCACTCTATCCAGGTTTACGTAAACCTCGTCCATGCCTCTGGTGCCATCCCATTCGTCTAAATCCATCCCGAGAATAATCCAAATTGAAGTCTAGTGAGAGAAAGAGGAGAGAGAATGTGTGGGGTTGAAATGAAACCCCACCACCTTATATAGGAAAAGGGAATGACATTCCCGTAAATAGGAAAAAAAGTACGATTTGACATAAAGGTAAAAAGTAAATAATTAATTACCAGGTGCACAGACCTCCGATTTGCAGTCCGTTTCAGCCTGCATTTCTCCCAGACAGTGACTAACATTGTCAAAACATCAATTCTAGACAACAACTAATTTTTACAGAACAGTGACACCAGTCAAAATACAGACGACAGTCAACAGAAAAACAATCAGTAGTCTATTTCATTTCGGACTCAGACGTGTGCCCATCGAATCGTCGAGATGATAGCTCCAGTGAGAAAATACAGACAATAGTGTGGTAAGAAAATCCAGAAACAGAACCCGCTTTTTAGCCATTTGAGCCATTTGACTCACGGTCGCAGACCGGAGTTGCTTTTTAGCCATTTGACTCTCGGTCGCAGACCGGAGTTGCTTTTTAGCCATTTGACTCTTGGTCGCAGACCGGAGTTGCTTTTTAGCCATCTGGCTCGTGGTCGCTGACCGGAGTTGCTTTTTAGCCATCTTCACCGCAGTCGTAAACCAGGGTAGCTGTTTAGTCATCATCCCCGCGATCTTGAAATAGGGTAGCTGTTTAGCCATTATCCCCGCGATCTTGAAATAGGGTAGCTGTTTAGCCATTATCCCCGCAATCTTGAAATGGGGTAGCTGTTTAGCCATTATCCCCGCAGTCGTAAACCAGGGTAGCTGTTTAGCCATCATCCCCGCAGTCGTAAACCAGGGTAGCTATTTAGCCATTATCCCCGCAATCTTGAAATAGGGTAGTTGTTTAGCCATCATCCCCGCAATCTTAAAATGGGGTAGCTATTTAGCCATTATCCCCGCGATCTTGAAATAGGGTAGCTGTTTAGCCATTGTCCCCGCGATCTTGAAATAGGGTAGCTGTTTAGCCATTGTCCCCGCAATCTTGAAATGGGGTAGCTGTTTAGCCATTATCCCCGCAGTCGTAAACCAGGGTAGCTGTTTAGCCATCATCCCCGCAGTCGTAAACCAGGGTAGCTGTTTAGCCATCATCCCCGCAATCTTAAAATGGGGTAGCTATTTAGCCATTATCCCCGCAGTCGTAAATCAGGGTAGCTATTTAGCCATTATCCCCGCAATCTTGAAATAGGGTAGCTGTTTAGCCATTATCCCCGCGGTCATAAACTAGGGTAGCTATTTAGCCATTATCCCCGCGGTCGTGAACTAGGGTGCAGCCCGAAGCAGAGTCTGATGCAGTCAGAGAGCAACGCCGGAGCGCGCAGCGCAAAGGTCAGGTATGTTTCCTCCTACTCGTTACGTGTCTTTTACTTTTATATGTTTTACATTGCATGTGTTACGTTAGCAAAAACGTTTTCGAACCACACACATCACTGTCAAAATAGAAAAGTAGGGGCGACTGTAAACACCGAGTCGGAGGACCTGTGACGAAAACCTGAAACAAGACGGTCGAAGCGATTGATTCCGGAAGTTTTGAAAAATATATAAAGAATAATAAGCTGAGGAAAATTAACGGCACGGCGCGGGCACACAACGGCATCCCGCACGCGGACGACGATGGTCGAACGCCCGTCGGACGCACCGCGAGTGGCACGCTCTCGACGCCCGAGCAATGTCTGGGACCGCTGGCGGTGCGCGCCCTCGTGGGCCGTTGAGCACACGTGCCTGGCAGCGCGAGGCGCGCGTTCGGCGGCTGCGACGTGCGAGCGTCTAGCTGCGCGGAACGCGCGCTCGGCGGCCAGGGAGTGCACGCGTCCGACGGCGCGGGGCACGCCCCGGGGGTCGCCGGGCGGGCACCCAACCACGTCGGGCAAACGCCCAACGCGTCGGGCGGACGCCCGACGAGGGTTGGGCGCGGGCGCCCAACCTCGCGTTTGGCGCTCGCCCAACGCCGTTGGGCGATCGCCCAACGAAAGTTGGGCGATCGCCCAGCATTGTTGGGCGGCCGCCCAACAAGGTTGGGCGGTAGCCCAACACTAGGTTGGGCGGCCGCCCAACCACAATGGGCGACGCCCAATTTTTTTTGGGTGTCGTCCATTGTTCCGGGATCCGTTTCCCTATATAAGGGCACGGATCCCAAGGTGAAAAGAAGGCTTTTTGGGGGAGAGGATAACTTTCTCACTCTAAACATTTTTAGAGAGAGAGAGTGGATTTTTTTTGAGAAAAATATTTTTTTTCTCAAAAAATTCCGAATTTCCTAAGTTCAATTTTTACTAAATTTTCGTTAAAAACGGGAGCTCGCGGTTCGTGGAATCAATCGGCTTCGACGGTCAGATACTGAATTAAAGGTATTATCCGAGGACTAGACTCTTTATTTTATTTAATTTATTCTCTCTTTCTATTTATTTTTTATGCTATAGTTTTTATTCCTTTAGTTATTTATTTATTTTGTCACGTTTTATTTAGTTAGCATATTTATTTAATTTTCGTTTCGTGTTAAATAAAATTCGGGTTTGTTTTAAAATAAAAAACCTCGTTGTGGATATCCCAATACGAACCGTGATTCGATAAAAAGGTAGTTCGGGTATCGAAAATGTTGTAATTATAAGTTTTTTAATTTAAAAGAGGTTTCCAAATAACGTTTTAAAATGAAAACATCGTTTTAGGAACTTCCGTTTTCAACTATGATCCATCTTTGGTAGTTCGGAAGTCCAAAACGATTGAATTAGATTTAATTTAAAGCTTTTGAATAAATCTGGAAAATATTAGAGTGCTGCTGTTATTTGCCAATTCTGTCACTAAATGTTGTTTACCGACGGATTTTCCGTCGGTAAATCTGCCCAAATGTAAAAAAATGTCATTTCGGTCCCTTTTTCTTAACTTTTAGACTTTTAATCCTTAGTATACATATATATAGTTAGTTAATATATGATTTTCAAATTGTTTTAGAACTTTAACATATATGATTATTTTAGGAGATTGGTTTTTTCCATTTTTACTCTATTTTTTATATATATGTATATATTATATTACCTTCCTTTTTATTGTTATCCATTCAAGTTACATTAAATTCTATTTTAAATGTTATTTACTTGGGCATTTTGGGGAGATAATTAGTAGATATTAGTATATATTATTTTTGATGCTTAAAACTATAATAATTATGTATATATGTAGTTTTGGGATAGTTGGGTTATTTCATTGATTATTATTTTTGGATAAATGTTATTTTCCTAGTTATAAGATTCATTTGCTATTTTCAACACTTTTAAAATGTAAATGTACTATATATAGTATTTTCATATATGTATTATGTAGTCCCTTTTTATTAATTTTTATTCTCATAATCTCCTTTTGATTTAAAGGTATATGTATATGTTAAGTTATTTTCTTTATTCTTTTGGTCCATTCATGGGCCCATATTTCAAGTGGGCTTTGTTTAAGTATAAATGGTAGTTTAAATGGATTTTTTAATATGATTATAATAAGTAGAGAGTCCATTAAATAAGTGGGGAAAATAAATCACAAAAAAGAGTTTTCAAATTGAATTATTTAAACTAATGTTTTTTGTAATGTAAATAAATAGAGGCATTCTTGTTAATATTTCAAACCGTCTTCAAAATATCACGTTTTAAAACCTTAACCCGTTCCAATGACGGATTAAGCGAACATTGTAATTAAAATCGTTTTCTTGGCAAATAATAGAGTTTTGAACCATTTCCTTAAAGAATTTGTACAAAGTAAAATTGACTTGTATGTTTAACCACGTTTTCTCATTAAAGGTTTTTACCTCAAACGTTTTCAAATATTCGAGTCGTTCCAACGGCAATTCGAGTGAACTTCATCAAACGGGGTTTTGAAACGCACCCTAATCGTTCCAACGGCGATTAAGGTGCGAACCATGTAAATAAATCCGTTTTGGGGGAATAAGTTAATGTAGAATAAGTACACGACATAATATTTAACACGGTTGTAAATAAACCACTTCTTTCTTCCCCCTCTCTGTGTATGTATAAACATAAATGGGTGATTCTTTACTGGTGTGGCTTTTCAATATCATATGCTCAAAACGGTTTCTAAAAAGAGAAAGAAAAGGGTTTCAAATGAATTTTAAACTTAAAGAAGTATACGATTAGTCCGTTATCGCCTAACATGCTGAGTAGGAGGCCGGTGGTTCATAACCGGGCGATGTCGGGGTGCCTAGTAGCCTTTCTTCGAAAAGGAGCTAGCCTTCTCGGCTCGTACCTAAGTTTCCCGAACCCACACCGGTCTCCCGCAAGGGATCGGTGTTCATTTTCCCATTCGTGGGTGGCGACTCTTCCATATCTCCGAGCTCCGGTCCTGCCGAGCAGCTTGATTCCACGATTGGTTGCTTTCGGCGCCAATCACCGCTTACGTCGCCATGAGGTTGTCCACCCCCCGGTCCGCCCGGGAGATTAGGCCGCGGCACCTCGTCTAACATCAGCGCATGGGTTCCTAATCATTACGCTTACGTCATCCTAGGTGGCTACTTAAATTCGCGTGCAAACATTAAGTTTTGCAAGTTGTCTTACTCAGCATCTAAAATACTAAACGTTTGAAGTTTTGAGTGCTCAGTTTTGCGTAGAAGGGATTCATATCATGTGAAGCAACTCAGCATTTAGTAATCACTCAATATATATATGGCAACTCAGCATACAGTGATTTCATAGCATTCAGTTTTACTCAGCATATGATAGTTACTCAACATGTAATGATCACCCGACATATTATAATCACTCAACATTCATTTAGCTCAGAAATTTATTGAAGAGGATTAGACATACCGATAGCTTCCCTTAGTATGCTGAACTGCTCATGAGCCAATGGCTTCGTGAAGATATCTGCAAGCTGTTCACATGTTGGTACATAGGTCAGCTTGATCTCACCATTGAGTATATGATCTCTGATGAAGTGATGCCTTATGCTGACATGCTTCATCC
The DNA here is from genome assembly GCF_963576675.1 of Euphorbia lathyris. Taxonomy (NCBI): domain Eukaryota; kingdom Viridiplantae; phylum Streptophyta; class Magnoliopsida; order Malpighiales; family Euphorbiaceae; genus Euphorbia; species Euphorbia lathyris. The sequence goes on from NC_088913.1 coordinate 46,881,820, forward strand.
TGCTGTGTTGGATTGGATTTTTAGATAAGTCAATGGCACTTTTGTTGTCACATTTGACTTCAATTGTTTTGGTTTCAACTCCATAATCATCCAGCTGTTGCTTGATCCATCGAACTTGGGCAACACAGCTTCCAGTAGCAATGTACTCAGCTTCAGTTGTTGACAGGGCAACTGACGACCGCTCAAGTTTGTCTCGTCCATAGTCAGCGTCACTGTATCCGATAAATGTGAAATCATTTGTGTTTGGATACCATAAACCTGCATTCACTGAGCTTTGCAAATATCTAAGGATTCTTTTTACAGCTATGTAATGAGATTCCTTAGGGTCAGCTTGATATCTTGCGCAGTAACATACCGAGTACTGAATTTCTGGCCTACTTGCAGTTAGATAAAGTAGAGAGCCGATCATACCTCAGTATAACTTGCTGTCTACTGACTTACCTTTCTCGTCGGCACAAAGCACAGTGTCAGTACCCATTGGGGTAGATATTGGTTTACTATTTTCCATATCAAATTTCTTTAATATCTCCTTAGCATACTTGGTCTGGCTAATGAAGATGCCATTTTTACCTTGTTTGATTTGAAGTCCAAGGAAGAAGTTGAGTTCTCCCATCATTGACATCTCAAACTCAGTTTGCATCTGTTTGCTAAATTCCTTGCACATAGATTCGTTAGTAGCACCAAAGATAATATCATCTACGTATATTTGTGCCAACAGGGTGTCTTTACCATTTTTCTTAATGAATAAGGTTGTGTCAGCTTTTCCTCTGACATAGTTCCTGGTCAGCAGGAAACTGGTCAGCCTTTCGTATCAAGCACGTGGTGCTTGCTTTAGGCCGTACAGAGCCTTTTTGAGTTTATAAACGTGGTTTGGGAATTTTGGATCCTCAAACCCTAAAGGCTGACTAACATAAACCTCTTCATTTATAACTCCATTAAGAAATGCACTTTTTACATCCATTTGGAACAATTTAAAATTCATAAAGCTAGCATATGCACACAAGATTCTTATTGCTTCCAATCTAGCTACGGGTGAAAAGGTCTCACCACAGTCAATACCTTCCTGCTGACTGTAACCTTGAGCTACAAGTCTGGCTTTGTTCCTGACTACGTTACCTTGTTCATCTAGCTTATTGCGAAATACCCACTTTGTTCCTATGGTCTTTTGATTCTTCGGTTTAGGCACTAGATCCCATACTTCGTTTCTCTTAAATTGATCAAGTTCCTCTTGCATAACATTGATCCAGAATTCATCGTGCTCAGCTTCCGAGAAGTTTTTCGGTTCATGAACTGAGACGAACGCAACATTACTGAGATATCTCCTGAGTTGATTTCTAGTTATCAGGGTGTTCTCAGCAGCATCAAGAATGGACTTCTCTAAGTGTCCTCTTGGGATCTTGATCTCTTTTGGCAGTGTTGAGTTTTCAGGAGTTGGTGTTTCAACAATCTCTGCAGGATTATATTGGTCAGCAAAGATAATTTCAGGTTCATTTTTACCTTTGGTCAACCCTTGAGGAGGTGACTCAGTGGCTCCAATTTGGTTAGCGGAAGCTGAGCATGGATCATCTTCGGTAGGCTAACTTATCTTCCCTGCAGGGTCAGTTTCATTGAACTCAATATGTACAGACTCTTCTACGACCTGAGTTCGTTTATTAAACACTCAATATGCTTTGCTGTTTGTTGAGTACCCTAAGAAGATAGCTTCATCAGCTTTTGAATCAAACTTAGCAAGGTTATCTTTTGTATTAAGAATAAAGCATTTACAACCAAAGGCACGAAAATATCCAATGTTGGGTTTTCGTCCTTTCCAAAGTTCGTAGGGGGTTTTCTTAAGTATAGGTCTAACTAAAGCCCTATTGAGTATATAGCAAGCTGTGTTGACAGCTTCACCCCAGAAATATTTTGGAAGCCTATTCTCACTCAGCATTGTCCTAGCTATCTCAACTAAGGTTCTGTTCTTCCTCTCAACTACTCCATTTTGTTGAGGAGTTCTAGGAGCAGAAAAATTGTGGTCAATGATGCTGACTTCACAGAATTCATCAAACTGTTGGTTTTTGAATTCTCTGCCATTATCACTTCGGATGTGAGCTAATTTTAGGTCTTTGTCATTTTCAAGTTTTCTAATCAGTGTTGAGAACATCTCAAAAGCTTCATCCTTGATACTCAGCAAGATGACCCAAGTATACTGAGAAAAGTCATCTACAATGACCAAGGAAAATCTCTTACCACCCAAGCTCAGCGGCTGGACTGGTTCGAAAAGATCCAAGTGTAGTAACTCTAATGGACGCTTGGTTGAGACTACATTTTTACTTTGAAAAGACTTTTGGTTTGTTTACCTTGCTGACAAGCATTGCATAATTGATTCTTCTCAAATCTAAGTTCGGGTAAACCCTCAACTAATTGCTTTCTTGCTAATTTGGCTAGGAGGTCCATGCTTACATGACCAAGTCTCCTATGCCATAGCCAGGAATTATCTTCCTTTGACACTAAGCATATATTTTTTGAAAACTTCTTTTCTAAACTCAGCATGAAGACGTTGTCAACACGAAGGGCAGTTAAAATTAAATCATTTGTTTTACCCTCGAGTATCCGACACTCAGTGGCATCAAATACAACCTTTCTACCGCTGTCACACAGTTGAGCTACGCTCAATAGGTTATATTTAAGACCCCTGACTAGGGAGACTGACTCAATAGTAGGATTTCCTCCAATAGTACCTGATCCCACTATCTTACCCTTTTTGTTGTCTCCAAAACTTACATTTCCACCTCGTTTATGCACAAGTGTGATGAACTGAGTTTCATCACCAGTCATATGCCTCGAGCATGCGCTGTCAATGTACCATAGCTTTGACTTCTCTACGCACCTCAGGCTCATCTGCAATTGAACTAGTTATCTTTAGGTACCCAATTCTTTTTGGGTCCTCGTTTGTTAGATTTAACAGGTGATGCATCATATTTGATTTTTTGACGACATACATTTATAGTGTGGCCATCTTTCCCACAATAGTCACAATAAACCACCCTTTGAGGGTGTTTCCATTTTTGGTCAGCATGATGGTGCTAAGCATACCAACACACACTTACAGTGTGTCCTCTCTTTCCACAACAGTCACACTGACTGTTTAGCTGAGTGTACCATCTTTGCTGACTAGTACCTGAATACTCAGCTTTTGGATAGAACCTTTTCTTAGCCGATGAACTCAACTGGTTCTGTATAGACGTGATGTCCTTTTTCAGCCTTTTAGCGTCTGATTGGACTTTAGAGATAAACACGTGAATGATTTTCAAGTTTTCATCTTGCCTGGTATTGTCCTGAAGAAGATGTCGGAGGTCACTGAGTTTGACCTCTTCAATCTCATCACACCGCCTGCTGAGTGCTCTTATTTTCTTGTTACACTTTTTTTATCAGTGTATAGAGATCACTTAGGGCATTAAGCATTTCATTTCTGAGCAAAGGTATAGATGTTACCTCATTAGAGTGTTCCTCATGGTCAGACCCATCGGAGAGGTCAACTTGCTCAGATCGGCAGTTGTCAGCAGCTTCGTCAGCCATAAAACAGATGTTTGCTGACTCAGTGGCATCAGCTTCTGATGAGGTTGACTCATCACTGTCACTCCATGTGGCCACCATTGCTTTTCTACTGCCTTTCTTTTCTTTCTTCAGAGTAGGACAGCTTGATTTGATGTGCCCAGCTTGATGGCATTCGAAACAAGTAACAGGCTTGGAGTTGTCCTTCTTATGTCTGTTGTCGCTTGACTCAGCTCTATATTTATCATTTCTTTTGAATGGCCTTTTGCTTTTTTGTCATTTTTCCTAAACAGCTTCTTTCATCTTCGTAGTAAACATGGCCATCTCCTCATCATCTGATGAGTCAGCTTCCGTTGAGTCAGCTATCATGACAAGAGATTTTTGCTTCTTGTCTTCAGACTTTTCTTTGGCCTCAAATTTTTTCATGGAGATCTCATGGGTCAGCAGAGATCCGATGAGCTCATCATATTTGTACGTGGTCAGGTCTTTAGCTTCTTCAACAGCTATCTTCTTAGCTTTCCAACTCTTGGGGGAGACTCCTTAAGACTTTCTTCACCTGTTCTTCTTCTGTGAAGTTCTTGCCGAGTCTTTTAAGCTCATTTATGATGTTAGTGAATCTTGAGTTCATCTCTGAGATGTCTTCATTTTCGTTCATTTCAAACAGCTCGTATAGCCGCATATGTTGATTCACTTTTGACTCCTTGACCTTACTGGTTCCTTCATAGGTAACCTCCAGCTTCTTCCAGATTTCCTGTGCTGACTCACAACCTGAAATTTTGTTGTACTCTGCAGCATCTAACGCACAGTGAAGCATATTGATAGCCGAATCATTATTTTGTAATTTATTAAGGTCATCATCTGACGATTTATCCTCACTTTTGATGGACTTTACACCATCAATAGTTTCATAGGGAACAAACGGGCCTTGGACTATAGCTAGCCATGCACTCATGTTTGTTGCCTGAATGAAATTTTTCATTATGTTCTTCCAAAATGTATAGTTTAACCCGAAGAACAAAGGAGGCCGACTAATAGATAATCCCTCAGGGAGTATCTGTGTTATTTGATTTCCTGGAAGGAAAACGACTGCTGTTCTCAGCCATTACAGGGATCAGCTCAAGATAGTTTTATCTTGAATAGTGAGCTATTGAGCTCTGATACCACTTGTTGGTCCCGTGTAATGTAATATGATTAGTTCCAAGGGGGGGGGGTTAGGAACTAATGTAACTTTTTCGCATAATAATGTTGACTTAATTAAATGTTTGATGATTTAACTCAGCTTTAAGTCAGCAAGGCTAAATGAGGTGTGAGACAGCTTTAATCAGAAACTAACTAGAGCTGTTTCAATTGAGACTTGGGAAGTAACACTTTAGGTCAGCTTCCAACTCAGCACTCTGATTGCTCAGTGTCGGCGTGTACAAATTGTTTACTGAGCAATTTAAGGGTTAGAGATTACTCAGCAGTCTTATCTTGGTTCGGCCTCACCGCCTACATCCAGTCCCCAGAGTCCCTCCGGGCTTTTTTCAATCCACTACTGAGCTCTTTAAAGGTAGAGCACAAACCGTTTACAATAGCAACTGAGTATGCAAGAGTACCGTCCTCTATTCGTCTACTCAATCCTATCTTCCACTGAACACTATAACCGAGTACTCAGCTTCACTCTTCTAACCTTTACAATTGATACAAAATTGTTCTCACAAAATGAAGAACACTTTAGATGAATACAATTCACTCTAGACTTTTACACAATGATTGGAATTGGGTATAAGAACTTGCTTTTTCTATTTAGACAGCTTCTCTTTTGGATTTTTGACTTAGTGAAGATTTTGCTTGTCTGTTTTTCTTGTATATGTTCGACAAATGAACCAAGTGATGAACTTGTCCATTTATATTGAATTCTGAAGCTTCAATGATTTGAAGATCCGACATAGCCGTTGAGAAGAACGGTCTTCTTCGTCATCATGTGGTCAGCATTCAGAATCGCAGGCCAATCCTGTCTTCTGATTTGCACAGGATTAACTTAAATTTAATTGTCTTAATCATGGGATTAACTTAAATACTTTTGTCAAATCAAAATCATGTGGAAAGGTGTTTCAACAAAGCCGACCTCCCCGACGAACCCACGAAGGAATTCTCGTGGCTATATTATCACAAATGGTAGTATGATGCATGAGTCATTTACAATGCATGCTGCAAGGAGGAATTTGATCTCTTGGTGGTATTGTATAATAGAATAGGCTCTTGCCACCTTTCCTAACCTAACTCATCTCAGATGCGGAATTACCAAGGGCCAAATGGTAAAGGTACGAAAGTAGCCACAAAAGCAACTTACATATATTTAAAGCCCCAGGGATAACTCTAAAGTCTGAGCTAAGAGAATTCAAAACTAACTGACTGAGTAAAGCTAAGAGTTGGGTTCTAGAGTGGGGGCGCCTCTTTCTTCTTTTATTTCTGAGTCAGGATAAATCAGATGTTAGCTTTTTTCCATGAATCGCTGAAGTCCAAAAAGGACTAAAAGAGTGAAGGCGGAGCTGAAAGGGCCCGCAACGTATATAACCTAGTTTATTCGTTCCTTAACCATAACCATACAATACAACCAAGTACTCGCAACTTACTTATTATTCCTCCTTAAGTTTCCTTGAGATCAAACAACAAGCCTTTCATCGATCTATCATAGATGAGTGACCGCCCATCCAGCCTTTCCTTGGGAACCGAAAACAATTCCTATCGACCGATCTAAGAACCCAAAAACCTTACCTGATTCAATGGTTCATGCCGCTAGTCGAGAAATAGGTTATAGCCCTAGATAGATATCCGGATAGCCATTGTGGCAAAGAGTTGGCAGCATGAATTGAATTGATGAAGGTCGATTTCTCGTTTATTCGTATCCGACTGAATCATCTTCCCTAGCCAATGGAGGTAACCTTATTCATGATCGACCCACAGGTAATGCCCCTTGATGGGCCTATTTGTTTATAACTCTAGCTAATTTATTCTGATTTTCCTGTTTAGCCCGACTTCAAGACACTTGATTATTTTAGGTTCGGGGTAATGTTAGGTAATCCTTCTAAAACTCCTGATTACCTGTTAGTTATGGTTGAGATAGAAATATTTATCGGTCAGATGTGGATCTGCGTTGCTCTGGTCATATTTAACAAGCCATTTGTTAGAACATGGGTACACTTTGATTTGCCAGTTGGATCTTAGTTCATTGCATTAATTCTTCTTAGGGAAGATTAAAGGAGAGGTTCACTTGTCATCATCTCACTTCCTCTTCATGACAATGCGGCTAGGAAAAATCAATATCAATCAATTTCTTCTATAAGCGAATTGGATCCCGACCCAAATGAAATTAGATGCCGATTTCATTCCAGTAATACCCGTTGCTTGTTTTGTTGGGTTGGTTAGAGTGCTTTAATCAGACTTGACCGAGTAGATCATATTGGGATCTTGCTTCACCATGAATGATCCTCCAGGCGAAGCATCTTATGGCGCACCATTAATCAATAAGACAGGAGAAAGAGAATATACGAGGAGAACCCCCATTCATATCAGCGTGAAATGACATTCATTCAATCAGTCCTCTCCTCCGATCTCTCTGTCCCTAGCTTCTACTTTCACATACCTTTTGGCCTCAGTCGTTGACTGGCCCCCTTCCGCTCCTCCATTTAACAAGCAATTTAGTGGTTGTTCGCTTCTGAACGAAGCTATTGGGATAACGGATTTGATAGCGCTTTCTCAATGAGAGAGATCATATCGTGGTAGAGCTCCTATTCGTGCTTTGACAAATCCCTCTCTTGTGTCATCTACTAGCTGACTGCACACTACCTTCTACCTTACTATGGCTTTTAGAAAGCAAGATTCCTCCGTTTATCACTCTATAGAAAGAACATCCCATACAGAGTCTTTTAACTAAGCTCTCATTGATAAAGCCCTTTTCTCTTTGATTCTTATATGCAAGTTTGGTAGTCAATTGTTCTAGCAAGGATGGGCTAGTTGCCTTGCTTAACCTGCCCCTTTGACTAATGATCAATATGACAAAAGTCATCTCTCTTGATCCTTATATGACGCAATTCATAGATTTGGGCAAGTCAGAGTGAAATCAAAGTCAAGTTATTGGTAGGGGATCGCTCATACCTACTTAATGAGAATGCTCTCAAGTCTAGTCAATGTCTTCTTGATGATACGATTATCAGGTGCGAACTTAGATAAGGAGAGGGCCCTACCAGTCATAGTGTTCACTCTTCCCCGTAAGAAGAAGAACTCAATTCCTGGGTTTTTTTATGTTCCGTAGAAGCTTTTTCAACCCCATATAAGATGGAAGCAGCGTTTGAAGGAAGAGTGCTTTACCGAGGGGAGATAGAAGACATGAATCGATTGTTCACCCTACTCCATGAGATGGAGATAATCTTCTGACTGGACTCTTACTTTTGTGCCTTCTTGCAAGAGAATGTGTAACCTAATGCTTTGAGTTGGGCTTCATTGATGGCTTTACCCGGACGGATCACATAAAGCCGTTTATGCCAGCTAGCTGTGTTTTATGGTTCATGGGCTCGGAAGCTAGACCATTAGGAGACCATTGCTTCTTCGTTCGTCCATTAAGTCAAGCGGGAGAAGTCATGCTTTTAGGTGGCTGACTTGCTTGATGTGAGGAGACTTCTCCATCTCATCTCCGGCTAGTTGAGTGGGAGTTGCATTCCGCTACTATGACAGCAACAGCTAGAGCTTTCCGGCCCCAAGAATGAATGAGGCCACCCATTTCTTTATCTATATACAGAAACATCGTCTTGTATGAGATCATCGTTATGAAGCTTCTTGAATGGATTGGATGGCTTGAACCGACCACGTTTTACCTCCTAGGGCCCGCATTCAATAGTCTATGAATCGGGCAAGGAATGTGAGGGAAAGAACCCGAAATGGGAGACCTTACTTCAATCTTTCTCTAAGAGGCCATTTGTGGCATAAAAGACGAAGAGCTATCCCTTTTTTTCTAGGATTGAATGCACGAGAAGGTGGAGGTTGCATCAAAAATTTAGCGGACTAGTATAAAGTTAGAAGACGACCCTTCCTTTTGCTATTAAGGAGGCATAAGAGTAGGGGGGTCTTGTAACTATTCTCAACAGCTATCAAAAGAGGTGGCCCACTAGGAGTGAGGGTTTAGGCTTTGACTTAGGGTCAATCTTTCGAAATTAATGCTGCAGTGGGAGAGACAACACTTTCTATTCTATGTTGATCACCTACCAGCAGGAAAACTATCCCAAGGAAGGCTTCCCACTAGTGCTTTGCCTTGCAACGGTCAAAAAACTGCCTAAAAGTGGCCCCAGATGACCTTGAGGGTCAAAGGCCCCGGTAAGGGGTTGCACCTTTCTCGCTCGAAGGATCTATAAAACGAACGTCTCACTACGAATTCCTATCCCATTAATAAAGTACAGATAATATGCATAACGGTAATTCCAAGTCTTACTTTTAAAGAATACCCATTGGCTTTACAGCCAATCTTTTGGCTCTAGACTTTCCGCTTGCTTTGATATATCTCTCAAAAGAGGCTTTACCTAAGCCACTATGCCCTTTGTTTAATACCCCTATTCCTGACTTGAAAAGAAGCTTCAGCTACTTTTAGAAGTGAAAAAGCAGCTACCGTAACATCTTTCCATGCAATACTGACCCAACTAGCAACCCGATCCTATAGGCACCCGCTATTTAATTTACAAATAGCAACCAGGGCGACCTATATTTAAATGAGAATGTCAGTCGCTTAACAAGTAGAGGATAGGGTGCTCTCGGATTTTCTAAGAAAGATAGGGCCTCCGAGTCATTTTATATGTCGAAAAAACAAACAAACGGCTCGGGGCGTCGGTCGTCTAAGCTCCTTATTGATATATCACCCAGAAACTCACTGTTGAAATTCCGGCAACTCGTTCACTTCATTCTATTATAAAATGGATCTACCCTCATCAAGAACTCTCGCCAAATCATAAGCCTTCCTATTACGCCGGAATGCACCCCTCTCTACGACCTCGAAAGGCACGACTCTAGAGCCATTTGGCCTTCTCGCTTTATTGATCAACTTAATTAGCAAAAGCTTCTGCTAGAACTTAGACTTTCCTCTCAAAAGAATGATAACACAAGATATTCACAATGACCTTAGTATATCAGCAGTGTACATCTTCAGAGTGCAAAAGAAATGCATAGCCTCTTTCACTTCTAAGGAGCTCTCACATAGGGCCACCCTCATGCCAGCAAAGCCAATTTGTACTGAGCTATTTCCCCTGAGAACTGGGAAATAAAAAAAGAGCCACAACTGAAGGATCCATACACATCCACTCAACTTAGTAAAAGGTTCACTAATGATCGATTGTTGAATTTGGTGAAAAATAGATCCTAACAAGATCATTGCAAGGGAAAACTGGACCCAGACCCTAAGACCTTTGCCATTAGAAGGGAATCCAAGGTTGGCATTCCACCCCAAGGGAAAAGAACAAACTTGTTTAGCAACAATCAAAGGAAAGCTATATGCTCATCTTCTGTGGGAATTTCGTTAGCTGAAAGAGAGGCGTAGGTTACAATCATTTTGTAATAGTTAAAGGGCATGACATTGAAGTTAGGGTACGCCTCAGTAGTGATTAGACAAGGAACATCTGGGCGTATTGGCAGGTGGCTCAAGACGATGATATCATGGAGAGTAATGGACATAGGTTCGCTAGGGAAAATGAAAGAGTTGCAAGAGCTGGACCACATTGATAGAGCACCGAGCAATAAACCCTCAAAGAATTAGATCGGCTGGGTAGTTACGTTTATGAAGTCCAAAATTTGTTGCCTTTCCCAATGAGAGCCGAATAGAGGTTCTAGCCGCTTGATCCAATCTTTCCATAGAGGAGTGTAGTGAGGCCAAGTTTTATTTTTACCACTCGTAGGAGGCTTAACAAGCTGTTTGAAAGCCAAAAGCTCACGACCGGATGACAAGTGGCATGAGAAGTCCGGTAGAGCAATGGTAGCTGGGCAGTTAGTCATAGTGAACATGGATTGCTGCAAGTCAGGTAGACCTCGCCATGGGCCGATGAGCCCGCCCGCCCGGCCCAAGCCCAGGCCCATTTAGTCGGGCCTGGACACATAAAATTAGTGTCAGACCCGGCCCGGCGCAAGCCCGAATAAACACGTCTAGAAATGGGCGGGCTTGGGCTATATAGATACCCGTCGGGCCTGGCCCGGCCCGACCCGTTCTTTATATATATATTTATAAATTTAATATTTATTTACCCACCTCATATATATACTCTCTTCTCTAATCCAGGGTTATGACTGAAATTAATAGCCATCTGCTTGATGGTGAACTTGTAAATAATACATTATGATTTATAAGATATCATCATTCTTGGACTTTTAACTTATTATGACCTTCTTATTAATGCTTTCACACTTACAATGACATATGGGTTGTGGTTTTGAAATTCTTATGGTATTAGGAGGTTAGGAAGAAAATCTTATGTTACCTTTCTTTCTCTCTCGTTTCATTTAAAATAATATATTGGTTAGAAGGATATACAAGAAGTTGAAGATTTTTTTTTTTTTTGAGAGGAACAGAAAAGAGTTTTTGGGGATAGAAGATTTTCTTTCATAAGGTTAGGGATGGGGATTGGAAAAGAAATTAAAGAGACAAGGGGACAGTGTAAACTAACTAATAGTCGTTGAATATATTTCAAATTACACCGATCCACAAATTTGTCATCTGAATAGTCTTGTAGAAAGCTTGGTTCTGTTTAAATTTGGTTAGAGGCTGGTTGTGTTTTGTAATGCTTAATTGAATTTTTTTTAATATAGATATGGGCTTGGACGGGCGGGCTTGGGATTTCTTTTTTAGGACCGAGCCCGCCCGAGCCCGAGCCCGACTCTAATTAGTATGGGCTTGGGCTGGGCTTGGGCTTATCACGTTTTATCAAAAGCCCGACAGGCCTGGCCCAGCCCGGCCCATGCCGAGGTCTAAAGTCAGGGTAGGGCGTCAAGCTATAGGGACCACAGAAGCCCTAACTAGATTCAAGGAAATACTTTAAGAGCACGAAGTATAAAGAGAACATAGACTTTCCAAAGGGCTGGGAGTGGTAGAAGAACCAGAGCGAGCAATAGGGGTAGAGGATGATTTTGTCATTCCTGCAAAAAGTAAAGACGCATGCAAGGTAATCAGTGAAAAGGAGAACCTAAGAATGCCGAAAAAGCAGAATGAAGCAAGCAGAACTCACCAGAGCTAAGAAGACGATGAACCAATGAGGTGATTGAAGCTCAGGAGCTTAATACATAGGCCATAGAAAGAATTTTGAATTCGATGAAGATAAGAAGAAACCAAGAAGCTGGAAAGTTTCTTAACAGTAAAGAGTTGGAGCAAGCAAAGAGTTGTGCGTTCACCATGACTGTCTGCTAATCAACATTTAGAGTTTGAATTAAAGTGGGTGTCAGATCATTAGTGTGGCCGAAAGGAATTAAATGTTGATTAAAATCTCCATGTACCAGCTCAAATTATAAGCTAATACATAAGTAAATTTGGATTAATTAGGTAATTAAATCACCTAATTTGGTCCAAATTAGTGAAGATAAAGAAGATGGGAGTTGCAAGAGCCATGTTAGAGCTTGGTAGGGGGGTTCAGAGAATCTGGCTACTGACCACCTATCTAGAATAGAAGCCATAACCGAGATTGAACAGCTAGACATTCTGGACACATTTCCTGACGAACAACTATTTGCCATCTCTAATCTCCATTGTTTTGCCGATATCGCAATTTTTTTGGCTTGCAAGATCAAAGCTTTTCATTACTCAACTAATAAAAAGAAAAAGTTTTATGCTGAACTGAAATATTATTTGTGGGAAGAGCCCTATTTGTTTAAACTTTGTGCAGATCAGCTTATCAAGAGGTGTGTGAGTCATGAAGAGGGAGAAAGGATCTTGCATCAAGGCCATGCATCAGAAGCAGACAGCCATTTTTGGGCAAACAGAACAATAGCTAAGGTATGTCAAGCTGGTTTCTTTTGGCCAACCATTTACAAGGATGCTCAGAGATTTGTGAAAGAATGCAACGAATGTCAGCGAACATGTAACATTTCGGCCAGAAATACTATGCCCTTGAACAGCATCATCGTATGTGAGATCTTCGATGTTTGGGGCATTGATTTTACGGGGCCTTTTCCAAATTCTTTCGACAATCGAAATATACTTGTCGCTATGGATTTATGTGAGCAAATGGGTGGAAGCTGTGGCATCTCCTTCAAATGATGCAAAAGTGGTTACCAAGCTGTTTGCACGATTTGGCATGCCGAGAGCCATCATTAGTGATTAAGATTCTCACTTTTGTAATGTTCAATTTGAAAGACTCTTGAAAAAGTACGAGGTGACTCATCGAGTAGCCATCCCTTATCACCCCCAAACTAGTAGGCAGATCAAGCTTTCGAATAGAGAACTGAAAATGATCTTAGAGAAAACAGTCAATTCTTTCCGAAAAAACTGGTCACTGAAACTTGATGAGGCTTTATGGGTTTATAGAACATCTTGCAAAACATCCATTGGGGTGTCTCCTTTTTGGGAAGGCATGACATCTTCCTGTTGAACTAGAGCACAAGGCATATTGGGCGTTAACGTTTTTAAACTTTGGTGAGCAGGATATAACTCTGAACAGGTGTGCCCAACTTAATGAAATGGAGGGGTTCAGGCTATTCTCGTACGGGAATGCCTTCAGGTACAAGGAGCAAACCAAACAATGACATGATAAACGAATACAAGCCAAAGAATTCCATGAAGGGCAACAAGTGCTTTTGTACAATTCGAGATTGAGGTTATTCCTAGGCAAATTACGGTCAAGGTGGCCTGGACCTTTCACAGTGAGCAAGGTGTTTCCTTATGGGGCCATCGAAATTCAAGGCGGAGAAGGTAAACTATTCAAGGTCAATGGACAGAGGCTCAAACACTATTTGGTCCACGAACCGAAAGGTGGTGTAGGCGTAACTCACTGCCTCGAACAACCAGTTTGAACAGCACTGATATGCTGCAAGTATGTAGTGCAGCGAATAAAGACTGGAAAACATCTAGTTTCAAAAAAAAAAGATTTTTGTTAACAGTCATTAGGGAGTCTTGTACATATGATTTGAAATTTTAGTATATCAATTAATGGTGAGTTTTATTCATTCACTGTGAACATTGAATTATGCCATAAATTAGGGTGTTCAAGGGGTTCTAGAAAGCGAACAAGTACCATCCTGACTTGGGGAAAATTTTCAAAACTTTGAATTAATAAATTCTGAGTTTTAATAATTTACCCCCATTTTGAAAAACGTTAAGGCCCAATGTAATGCCCCTATTTATGGATTAATTTAATTGAATCCTAACCATTGCCATTTTCGACCAATTTTATTTTTACTCTATTTATTAAGCTTTTAATTTTGCTTTTAGTGATTTTGTCCCTCATAGGCAAGCGAGAAGGTGTTCCACGTCACTGGTATAGAGGGAAGGTGTCCGCCAATGGTGCAGAGTTATACTTAATTGCAGCCGTCCTGTCACATCATTAGAGATTGCAACCACACTCATTACTGAATTCAAACGGTAAAAAAGGGGTAAATACTATGCTTACAGCAAAACACAAAACGTGGATAAACTCGCTCTTTAGGTGGTTAGCAATCTGATTGGCTGTTCAAAATTCAAACTGCCAACCACGTTCCACTTCCCCCCTTCACCTTTATAAACGCTTACTTTCGAGAATCCACACACCGTAAAACTGCTTTCCCTCATCACGTCATCTCTCTATTTCTCTTAACCAAGAAAACCCTAACCCCATCCTCATAGCTAGAAAGAACACCAGGTCATCCACATCCAACAAAGGAAAGGAGAGGAAATCAGACGTCAGCGGTAACACAATCAGCTCCAGCACCCTCACTAGCCAACTGCTTACATTTTCAGATGAGACTGAACAGAAGAACTTGAGCATTTCTAGAACACAGACCTTTATTCCACCCCCTAGATTTGTTGGGATAGCCTGGAGACTATGGGTCTGACTAGGGAGGTGAAGTCCTTTGTTGATGGTGCAAACCTTACCCCATTCCTAGCCATTGATGAAGAATCATATCGCGAGCTCACACTGGAGTTCATCTCTACTTTCTAGAGAGACCCTTCCATAACTAACAAATCACACCACAAGAGGTATCAGTTTCGCCTTCGAGGGAATCATCTCAACTGTTCCATCAACACAATGAATATTTTACGGGGTCTGGTTGACTAGGATAGACTTGATGAGGAACCATATGCATCTGCTGCTTGTGAGATACCGATCGACTTCGATGCAGTTGCTTTCTGGAAAACCATCACCGGTCAGAACGAATATATATATAGCCTAATCACCTCAAAGGCCTACGGAATTGATAATTACTCACTGAAGTACCTACACCGAGTGTTTACTGGATCCTTGTTTGGCAGGGACAGTTCCTTCCGCATACCTGTTTGCGCTTTCCTGCATGCACCATCACAAGCTAATGAACTTAGGGTATTTCTTTGTTGAATACATATCTGCCTTACAACTGAAGATGAGTGTTGTTGGTTTGTTCTGTGGCCCATGTGTGACCACTATTGTGAAAAATGTGGGTTTCTTTAATCCTAAATTCACTACTCTCACTCTGGGACCGCATGTGGGAGATTTGTTGTGACGTCAAGGGTGTTTGGTACTTATGGAAGAAAGTAGAGATGTTGAAACAGAAGGACAAGGAACATGCTGAATGTTCCAAGAAATGAAATAGCAATGACGTGGTGGCACACCCAATTCACATCTCCCCACTGAAGACCTTTGAAGAAGAGCACCCCCATGACATTGGAGATGAGAAATGTTTTCAACAAGTTGCGCGAATGAGCATAGAGACCATACTGATCAACCTTTGGGTAATGGAATGCCGTATGGAAGCATATGAACAGGAGATTGTGCTCTTGAAGGCCCGCATTGCTGTCCTCTAGATGGAAACCAGTACTGCTGGGACCAAACAGTCTGTTTCAGATGCATCTCAATCTAGCCTACCAAGAACCAATAAGAGAAGAAAGATGGTGAAACACCTGTTCTAAAAAATGCTACTAAAGTAGGGGAGGAAGCTAAATCCTCCCAATCTCCAACCGTTTGATATGTAAAGGTTCTCTATCTTGCTTGACCTCGTTGCTTGTTTCTGCTGATGTTGTTTTCCCTGCTCCATTTTGTCTGTCATTGAGGATAATGTTTTGTATAAGGTGGGGATAGGGGAATCAACATCTTAGTATCTGATTAGATGATTCATGCAATCTTGTCACCCCCCTTGCCTTGTTTAAATTTTTGCTTTACTCTATAAACCATCACACCATAAAAATCAAAGCACATCACCATACACCCTGTGCGCATCATCCATCCCTTAATATGCTGTTTAAATAATCATCTCTAGTTAGGTCTTCCATGCAATTTAATTGTTTGACTCTTTGATAATAATCTGTTAAGAAATTTACAGTTGAGTAATTGTGCACGTGTTTTTCCTATGATCGGTATCATAATGGTGTTGCAAACTTACCTAGTGAGAATTGAGCCTAAATTATGCATCTTTATGCAATTATTTTTGAGTGGGCTTTGCATGCTTTAGTTTAAGTTGATTTTGCGCTGGTTGCTCTGTCAGTAGGCATATGTCTTTTTGGCATTATGAGATGACAAAGGTTTCAACCCAAACACATATTTTTACCATTAAACACTTGTTCTTCGTACACGCACCCAGACCTTAAACACCCCACTCACCATCAACCCTTTGTAGTTGTATTAAAAAATTCCACTAGGACAATAATCTGATGCACTGCACCAAAAGGCTACTGCCTCTAGAGGAGGAAAAAAGATAATATATATATATATATATATATATATATATATGATCAATCAATAACTGTTTGGATACTACCCTCTGAATAAATTGAATTAATGTAGAATGCAAACACAAAATATTGGCCTATTCAGTAGAGTAAAGAAAAGCTACAAATAGACTCTTCACACCCTATTCTCTTATCACCCACCGTAATCCTATTCCCTCCAGAATCTTTTGATCATGCCAAGTAGTTTTAGGCCATCTGTTTGGATCGAATTGTAAAATTGAACCTTTTACTTTGCATGCATTGTTGTCTAGTGACTTAAACACCATTGAGATGAGTTAAACACCAAGAACTGTGAGCATATCAGATGCAACCTAAAGTGATGCCAATAGACTTCAGGAGAAATGCTTGCCTACTTAGTTCAACTTATAATTTCTTGATTGTCTCATGAGTCAAACTTTGAATTGCATCAAATTAACTGGTTATGTTTATTTTACTACCTGTTCTTTCACCACTTTTTATATTGTGTTGCTTGAGGACAAGCAAGAGCTCAAGATTGGGGCAATTTGATAAGAGCAATATGGACAAGATTGCAAGACCAAACTTTCATGAAAAAGAGCATCAAAGACAAAGTTTTCGACCATTTAAGGGAGAAATAGTTAGAAAATAACAGTTCAACAAGGATTCCTCTCGAACAGCTTTGAAGAAGGGCATGACAACATTATAAACAGCAGAAATGGGCCCAACAGATGGGTTACAGACTTAAGCGTGAGTCAAGCAAGATGGATGAGAGAAGGAAATGTGGATGAGAATCAAACTATGTGAATTATTACCTTAACAACTAGAAAACATTAGGTGAGAGTTTGTGTGTGTGTCGAAATAAAGCATATGAAATAACAACAGTTGCAAGTGTTTGAATTAGATTGATAAGGGCATAGATCTACCACAATGTTAAGAGTTCATGGTTTGGGTCTCTTTCTTCTTAAGGTCCGATCTCCTATACTCCAAAGATATTATGAATATAGAATAACCAAGTCTTTTTGCATCATTTGTACCCAAGCATTGAGTTCTAGAAAGGATTTCATAAAAGAAAACCTCGATGCATGACTATTCGCGTCTCCATCCCTAGTGATACATGGTAATATGTAGTTCCACAACTTGAGAGAACTCTTATGCCATCTCTTATTACTCTAACATAGATTGATAAAGTCTAAGTATTTAAAACCCCATTCACAATAAAAATTCTTCATTAATTAATAACAAAAGTACTTACAAAAACCAATCAAGGCTGGCTAGACCTGCAAAAACGACTACTCACTCATTGTCATGAGTGAACAGCCACTTGGCGTTAAGAACGACTCCCCTAAATTTGAAGCTTTTACTTATGTATTAACTATGGCGGTCCAAGGATTAGATGCCTCTAAAATTCCTTATATACTTACACAAAAATTAACTTAGGTCATAGGGCAAAAGTGCCAAACAACTTTTCATTACAAAATGAGATTAAATCTCGACCCTAGGATGAACTACTGTGAGCACGAACTTTTTCCAACACTAGTGATGAGTCTATGTTACTTGCTTACGGTTTTGTGCAGGTGGGCTTCACATCATGTTATACGGGAACACGATCTAAGGCCCAGACCCCATCTTCTTCCTTTAAGTTTGATTTTCATCAAAAACCCCTAAGTTGGTATTATTTCCTGGATATAAATTCTGTACCTACCATATAAGTAACCGATCGGGTATAGGGTCCCCGATCGAGGACCACCATCACCGATCATCGACCATAGACAGTTTCCAAGCATTTTTTGCCCCAAAACTGTACTTAAAGGGCATAAATTGCCAAAAAACGGGGACATAAAATAGAAGGTGAGATAGAGTGGTTAAGAAAAGACGTTTTTAGTGAAAATAAATAAAAGTGAGTGAAATTTAGTGAAAATCCATTTGAAACTAAGTGAAAGTGAGTGAAAACATATGTTTTCCACCAATTCAATCTTATTTGAGATTATAAACACCCTACCAAACACTATTTTATTAGTTTATATAGGCAAAATCGGGTCTCTCACGTCCCATTTCACTTTGGATTCTTAAAGTCACTAAACTTCTAAGAATCACCATATCGGGTTCAAACGTTTCAATATTATAGCAATTTGGTTTTAAACTTATTTGGAGCCCTCTTTTCGTATCTTTCCGAGTCACTAATCTTTGTGTTCGGGTTGCTGATCAACGTTCCTTTCTCATATTCGTCGGCCTACCACACACAATAAACTAGAAAAGCACTCAAAAGTTAACTTCTGAAGGGTTTTAAAAGCCTTTCTTCCTTAAAAAGCAATGCATTTATTTTATTTTACTTATTTTACTCATTTAGGGTTTTTTTGCCTGAGAAGGAAATCTGCTGCATGTAATTGATCCCCGATCGGGAACCTCGTGTCAGATCGTGACAGGCAACAGATAGACATAATTATGTCTTGAGTCATGTAGTTTTATGATTTGTTTATTTCGGTAAATTTATGTTTTATTGTATATTTGCATGTTTTTACTATAATATTGAGATGGAATAAAGTCGAATATGGGGTAAAAAGGGTATTTTAGTCTTTTTTTAAGATATCAAACCGTTAGAATGATAAACTATGACGTGGATAAAATTGTATGCTACGTGTTAGATCTTTAGGCTTGTCTGAGTCTTGTGTGATAGAGTCTGGCATCGTAGTTAAATCTGAAAGTCGAGTCCCAATGAGCTGCAGCTAACGTTTATTGTCTTGTAGGTTTAATAGATTTATTTTATAGGGCTAGAACTGGTGTAATAGGGATCTTGCACCATTTTGTATCGTGATATAATATATTTTTTTTATCATTTTAGTATTTATCGCTTTCGAACGTAGATGTTTAAATGAAATTTTATTAGAATATAAATGGTATTTTAATAAAATATAAGTCTACGCGTTTCACTAATCAGACCTTTTAAATGTTAAAGTCACGAACCTAACTCTGAAGAGGTGGCATATTATGAACATGTGTGCCATCTAATATTTCATATCTTCCTGAACATTAAAACTCGGGTGACGACTCTGAAATAATTTAACTAATCCAAAAACATGATAAATGGGTTAGCAAATAACTTGAATGCGTAGCCTGGCAAGGACACGCTAAGTGTCGTCCTTAAATTTTTTAAATGATGATGGCATATAAAAACGGAATCTCATTTGCCGAAACCTTCCTGAAGTAGGGTAATCGGGTTCCGCGACCGCTCACAGCGGCGACTCTACTGGGGATAAAGTAAATGACTTAAACAAATTAAGGATCTGACGATTAATGAACCTACAATTGTCTTTTCATTAAAATATGTCTGTTGCATCATTTCACAACACTTGCACAGTTTGCACCAATACCATATTATTGCCTCGTTTTGCCGATGTGTACATTCCATATGTTCCTGGAAGCCTTGGGTGTACATGTTTGCAAAACACTCATAATTGTACCCCTACAAATCGCTAGAACTCCTGAACAAGAAGAGGCGTAGGCAAGTATATTGTGCTGTGGGAGCCTTTGAAAGTACCCCCAGTTAGGTCAATCCCAAGCTCATATAGGTAGCCTTAGTATTTCCCTTTAGCTTACCAAAACATGCATTTGTTTACTTTGAGAGACGGATTTGTTTGTCCTAGTTGACGAATAAATTAAGCCAATTCTTAGGAAAGATGAATTGACCATTTTGGATTGGAGGAATAAGGTTGGAAGGGAGTGTCGTATAAACACACATTTTTAGCTCCTAACCGATTTGTCGGTTTTTATTCTATTTCCTTATATAAATATGTGTACAATTTCAGTTGTAATATATTTTGTACCATTTCCTTTCATTGTAAATCATGTCACATCATGTGCGTCCATCTAGAGTGTCCATGCTAACAATGCCATTCTAGGTGACCTTTAGGCCCAGGCCGTTTCTTACATCTAGTTGAGAACAAGGTCGGTCTTGTTTGAAGTCTTCCAATGTCTGGAGGCGTATTAAATATGTTGTGACATGTTAAACGTGTCTTTGCCACAACACTTGTGGGTCGTAAGTAGTATTGCAAGTATACAACGGTGTACCCTATATGCCAACAATCTTACAATTGTCCTAGTCAATCGTATGATTGTACTTGGGTTATGAGAATATCCCAAGACACATCTTTATGATGTCCATTTTCGAGTCGAGGTTTGACAAATTCTAAGAATTTCGTCTCTACATCTACCTCACTTTCCAGGTTAATTTGATGTACCAAGTATATCATTACCCCCTTATAATGCTCGTTATGTCATCCATAATAGAAGTCGTGTTAGTCACCACCATATGTGTTGTCCAGTGGGTCTTAATGCCATTTCATCTTGGTACTCTACATACCCCGTCAAGTCACATATATGATGTATCAAATACGTTGTATGGTGCCTATATATTCCGTGTAAATATTCCAGTCATCATCTTCATAAAAAATGTTTAGTTCAAGTTGTCATCGTTTTGAGTCGGTAGTCTTCAACTAACCTTTTTTCCTTACAAGTGTAGATTTGTTTCAAGATTTTAGAAGCAACGTTTGTCAACATTTTCCATAACTTCGGTACCCTCAGCCCAGTTTTAGATGCCCCCAATGTTCATGCATAGTAGAATGGCTCGTACACTCACTTGAACATTTATGCGTGAAGGATGAATGTGTTTGGAGCTACGATAGCTCAATTATCCACCATGTTTCCTCAAACTCTTTATGGTAAAGCTTTAGCATAGTATCATGATCAACCTGAGAACATACGCTAGAATGTCGGTTCTCTTTTTGTTGCATTTGTCAAAGGTTTTCAGTACAATGTTCCTCCACCAATTACTATAACAAAATTAGTGGTGAGACAAAATGAGGATGAATCATTTTAAGTACGGGTGATAATTTCTGACATGAAAACACGATTTACAGAGACAACCCGACTGACACAACATGATTGACACGAAAATTATTTTTCTAGCATTTATAACATATAAAACCATATTGAACATATATATGAGATAGCACGATTTTGTCACGAAACACAAAATTGCTACCTCTAATTTTAAGATTATTTCGAGAGATGGACTAGCAAGATGACATGACTACTTGAGCAGCCTATAGTAACCATACCCATTACAATGTTCTTATGTGGAGCTCTTCCATTGTTCCATAAGTGTTGCGACTTACCTCGCTCACCTCCTTTGGACAAGTACATCGGATAGGAATTCGGCTGGAGCAGTTGGAAGTGGAAGGGGATGAAGATGTTGACGTTAGCAGCAGCCACAATTAGATAGCCAACGATAATGATGATCTACAGCCCAACACATCACTTGCAGTTTGACTTTTTATGTTTTATGGTATTTTAGTCATTTCCCTTTCGTGTAAATATGTACAGTGTGTTAGTGTGTTTTCATCTTTTGTATATAAAAAGTTCCCGCTTTGTGTTTTGTCGTATTCTCACAAGTGTTTCTATAAGTCTACAGTCTTGTTTTATTCATTCAAGTCAGGTTGTTCTCAATTAAGTTGAGTCTCAAACATCATAGTCATTATCAAGCATCATATCATGCATTTCATGCATAGAGATCACAGGCATCACCTAATGTTCATCGGCTATCTCAGGATCGTCTGAAGATATAGTTTGGTCTCGCTCAGGCGAGGGTCATTTAAGCAGAAAACCAGATTTAGAACTGGAGTTCCAGAATCTTCAGGAGGGGTTGTCAGCTAGTGATTTAGACGAGAGCTTAGCTTTAGTTCAGGGTTACTCAGAAGCTCTAGTAAGATCTGCTACCATGGCTATAGTAGAGGACTTGAGGTAGATGATGGAGGATATGCTCCAAAGGGAGGCTCTAAAAAAAGTAGTTTTTGATGCTGTTAGGGCTTCTAATTCCATATCTAATTCTGAAGAGGATAAGTCTGAGACTTATGACCCTCAGAAAAATGGAAAAAAGAAGCAGAAATTTGATTCAGAGAGGAATGAAATCATCTCCTCAGATCACGAAGAAAGCGAGAGAGATCGCAAGTATGACCAACTGATGGCCGAAATGAAAAAGCTTCAAGAACAACTTGAGAAGAAGGTTAAAAACCCAACCAGATTGGTTTGTTTAGATGTCGATGCACAATATAAGAAAGGGATTGAAACCTTCTCGGTTGGGTTCCATATGCCTAAATTACCAACTTACACTGGTAAGGGAGAGCCATCTGCTCACATTAACAGCTACTCTCGTGTCATGATGGGAGCAGGAGCACCAAAGCCATAATCAACTTATTCTCCACCACTCTAACTGATGGTGCGCTATTCTGGTAGAATAATCTCATAAAAGAGGGTCAGAATAATTGGAAACTCCTATCTGATGCTTTCCTTGGCCATTATGGGTATCACGCCCAAATCAAAGTCAAGATGAGCAACTTG
Organism: Euphorbia lathyris; assembly: GCF_963576675.1. Lineage (NCBI taxonomy): Eukaryota > Viridiplantae > Streptophyta > Magnoliopsida > Malpighiales > Euphorbiaceae > Euphorbia > Euphorbia lathyris. The sequence goes on from NC_088913.1 coordinate 46,904,597, forward strand.
GAGATGGTTAAATAGAAATGTGGGACCCCTCCTCGGACCCTCGCTCAGCGGGGACGCGCAGTGCGACCGGGCCGCCCTTTTTTTTATAGATGGATAAAAAGTTGCTTCTTAAGGACAAGCTCGATAAGGAGGACATGATCATTAAGCTGTTAAAAGGTGCTCAACTTGTCTTTTGTGAGTCGATGAAGTACTGCGTATCGAATGGCTCTTCGGGTGGAGAAGTTTGAAGCGTCTCACTCGTCCAGGTCTGGTGGATATCGTGGTAGAACCTACAATCAGGTCAATCCACCTGCTAACTTCAATAATCCAAGTACGGCTATTGTTCCCCACAACAAGGCCTCTACTCCTATAAAATTTCTTGATGTGGCAGTTGTCACATATAAGAAGAAAGAGTCTACAAACAATCAAATTGCTAGCCAATGGGGTGTTTCTCTTAGCACACTATTCTCCAAGTTAAAGAAGGTGAAGCTTCTTGAGCCACTCAAACCCTATACAAACTTACCTCAAGGTACAGATCTTGGGAATTTCTGCTTCTATCACCAGAATATGGGTCATCACACTAACCACTTCAAAATACTCGAACAGGACATTCAGCACCTAATTGATGATGGGAAGTTAGTTGATCCCTCTAAACCAAGTACTACTGGCAATCCTCTTCAGGAAAGGAGTCTACATGGTATCATCGAGGGTGAGTGAGAAATTTATCTTCGAGCATATAAGGAAGGCGAATCCCAGTATCCAAGCATTAACAGTTGGAAAAGTCCAACCAGTGGCCTAAGTGACTTAAGCTATGTGACTCGAAGTGGTCGGGCTCATAATGCGGTCCCTCCTCCTAGAGGAAGACTTATTGATTTAAACGCTCCACATGCTCCGTTGCTATACCAGCAGGAGCTGAAAAGGAGGAGACGGAAGACATACTTATCACCCAACTTAAGAAGATGCCTTCACAAACCAGTATTTGGCATCTCATTATGAAATCTGTTGAACATTAAAAGGCTTTAGTCAAGGCTTTATCTGAAGTGAAGGCACCTCCAGTAGTCTCGGTCGATGTTTTGGGTTGTATGTTAACTCAAATGTGCACTAAGCTGGCTAATATCTCGTTATGTGATAGTGATCTGCATGTTGAAGGGAGGAACCATAACAAACCAATGTATGTTAGAGTTGAAATGCTGGATAGGTTAATTCCTTGCATTATGGTAGATGACAGATCAGCATTGAACATATGTCCCAAGAAGATGCTAAGCTCTCTAGGTCTGCCTGAGGACAGTTTGAACGAGTCACACACTATGATCCGAGCATATGATGATTCCAAACATAGAGTTATCGGTACTTTCGAGGCTAACATAAAGGATGTGTCTATTACAACCAAGGTGGAATTCACTGTCTTGGATATTCCAATCACTTTCTCATTATTTCTAGGATGTCCACGGTGTCACAAGCTTGGGGGTGTTCCATCTACTTTTCATTAGAAGTTTAAATTCCCTCTATCAACGAGAATAGAGGTCATAGAAGCTGTTGATATGCCTATAGTCGCTATGATTGATGGAGGATTTGCGTCTTATGGTAGATTTCAAGTAGCTGGTATATATGATGAGCACATGCCAAAAGAGGTAGCCAACGTTATGTTGAAGATGAATTTTGTTTCAGGGTTAGGTCTTGTAAGAGAGCAACAGGGGGTTACTTCTTTTAACATTGAAGCCGGACATCGTCATCGTCATAGTTTGGGTTTTAAGCCTGGAAATGCCAAAAATTCTCCAAAAGATAAGAAAGGGAAGAGATCATTTCTACCTTTCATAAAGGGTGAAACATGTGCCTACATGGGGGAAGCTGAGCCTATGATAGTTGACGGATATGTTTGAAATATGGATGTAGAGGAAATTAACCTTGAAATCAAGGAAAAGGTAGCCTGTGCTATGAAGAGGATGAGAGTGATCCTTGGAGAAGTCCCTGATGGAAATACCTCTTATTGCCATGTCGAAGTGGAGGATGCTTCCGGTTCAGCTGTTTATGAAGAGCAGAAATCAGGAGAAGGCCCAAGCGCTGATGAGATTATAGATAAATTCAATGCGAAGTTCGCTGATGGTGAGAAGCACACTGATCAGCTACTACACCACTAGATAAAGTCCACCAACTGACAGAAGATCAGATGAAAGAACTCTCCAATTATCTCGAGGGCATGTTGCTTGAAGATGACATTGTGTCTGAGATTGAATAGGAAATGCTTCCCATCATGGATGAAGATTTTAATATTAACATTTCTTCTGTATTTAACTTTGACAATGATCTGTTCACCGAGTTTAATGCAATGAATTCCCAATTTTCTTATTTGTGTGATATCTCTGATATTGGCATCATACATGCATTAAAACCTCCTAGCGACATATTTAGCATTCTAAACTCATCGTTAATTGAAATAAATCTCGGTACAGAGGTTGAACCTAGATGTGCTTCTATATCGAATGACTTAACTTCTAAAGAGAGGGTAAAGATGATTAAAATGTTAAATAAACACGTGAAAGCTTTTGCTTAGTCTTATGATAACATGTCGGGGGTTTATAGAGAGATTATTAAGCACTTTATCCCAACAAATCAAAAGATCATGGCAGTTAAGCAAAAATTACGATGTCTTCATCTAGAATGGCTCTAATGGTTAAAGAGGAAATTGCTAAGAAGTTTGCAACTAAATTTATCGAAGTAGTCCAACAGTCTGACTGGCTTGCCAACATTGTGCCTGTAGAAAAGAAGGATGGTAGGGTTTGTGTGTGTGTGTAGACTTCAGGGATCTAAACAAGGCGTCTCCTAGGGATCACTTCCCACTACCTCACATTGATGTTCTAATTGACAGTGCTACCAGAGCCGCTATCTATTCCTTTATGGATGGGTTCTCTGGGTATAATCAGATCCTAATGAATATCCTTGATATGGTGAAGACTTCTTTCATTACCGAGTTGGGAACCTACTATTATCGGGTTATGCCTTTTGGGTTAAAGAATGCTGGAGCTACTTATCAACGTGCCGTGACTGCTATTCTTTATGACATGATCCATAAAGAGATTGAAGTCCATATCGATGACATGTTAGTTATTCCATGACTAGGGAGGAGCATCCAATTATCTTGGATCGTTTCTTAACTCGCATTAAGAGAATCTTCGCATTAATCCTAAGAAGTGGGTCTTCAGGGTCATGTTGGGGTTTTGTGTCCTATAGTCAATTGTTGCAAGATACAAACTTATTGTAAATGAATTGTTCTTTATATCATTTGTTTTAATGAGATATATGTTTTATAACTATATAAAGGCAATCCCTTTTAAGCACTAAATAAAGTCTAATAAAAGGAAATCCGTAAGTTTGTTTAAAGTGATTATAAAGTGTTCATACAAGCATGAAGTGAGACAAAACTTTATAATAAACTAATAAACTTAAAACCACCCCAAGTCGAGTGATATGTTTAGGATTGATATATCACTGTTGAGACTTGTATGTAACAATGTCTTCTGTCCGACAGAAAGCTGATCTCACAAGCTTCATATATACAGATATCTGGACAGTTACATAGATCCGATGAAACGTTGTTCATTAGGATTGGGGATCCGATTTGAGATAACAGGATGGGTAGATTCATCCTTGTCAACTGTTCATCTCATTGGTATTAATAGGTATAACTAATCCTCAGACTCAAAGGAATGTTAATTGGTCATCCTGAATTACTGAATGTGAGACTTTGATCATGTGGTCCCACGATCCTTAACAGAGATGACTCTGGGGTGTGAACTGCAAAGGTTGGGTGTCACAGGAAGTAATTTCAGGGTAGTTATACATTGGATTGAGCATTTATCACTCCCGATTAATGGGAGATACATCCAAGGATCGCTTGTGGAAGACTTGACTCTAAACCCTTGCAAGGTGATAGCTTAAGAGTAGAAATACAGATTTCACTTAACCTGTCTTTTTGAGTTGACTCGGCCAATAACAAGTAAAACGAACATCTCGCTATATGTGACTTGACATTACCCATAGTCATAAGATTCAGTTCAAGGATGTAGTTGATAAAGGATCGTATTATACCGTAACTAATACGGAAGGGTTAACGACAGAATCAACCTGTCTTCTTAACGGACTCTGGGGGAATGATTACAGACTTGCCAATAACATACTCTGTACATCATTCCGTTATGCAAGGGATTAAATATAATTCTTGAAGAAATTAATTTAATAGGTTACATACGGCCAGAAGTAGTAAGGACCTAATGGATCACACATAAGACTTGGAACCAAAAGAGAGATGGATATGATTAATAGATGGAAGCCCAATTGAGCCCAGTAAGGCCCAAATACAAGGAGGGGGCCAAAATTTGTATGTATTAGTAAGGGATTGATTTTATTCCATTAATCCTAATTTGATTAGGATTATGAATTAAATTAATTAAGAGATAATTTAATTAGGAGTTTTAATTAGATTAATATTCTCCTATTATTATCCAATTAGGTTATTTATTATTATCCTAAATATATTAGATATATAGTGAGATAATAATTAGGAATCCTTTTCCGAATTGGATTCCTATTAAGTAACCTATTCCTATCTAACTAGGGTTTAGATACAAGCTAATATATATACCCCTCCCTATAGTGAATTTCGACGAAGCCCTAAGCCTCCCCACTTGTGATTTTCGAACTTGCTTAGAGAGAGAGAGAAAAGAATTCTATTCCCCAAGTTCGTGGACAAGAATTCATACGACATTCCATCGATTGATTAATCTTATTCATCCCTCTTTCTCCTTGATCTTGTGTTGGTTAATTAGAGGCAATCTATTTTGGTTGCATCTCATAAGGGTTGATTTTATCTTAACCTCACCGTATTCTACTTTGTGGTTGGAACCTCGGAGAAGAATTGTGGACGCTTCTTTAACAACGGTAGATTGTTCATCGAAAGGTATTCCTTCTTATCCCTCTTTATATGAAATAACGATTAACGGATCCTATGGTTAAAAGGAAATAGGCTAAAATTTTTATATTTCCGCTGCTATACCTTAGCCCTAATTTCCTTCAGTGGTATCAGAGCCATCGTTAAATCCGTTATTTCATATATGAAAATATAGAAGTTTTCAATAGGATTGAATAAATATTTATGGTTAGGATTAATTAACAAATTGTTTGGTTAATTAATTCTAAAGATAAATAAAGTTTTGATTAATTGTTAATTAAAACTGATTATGCTTATGTTCCTAATTATTTCGGTTGATAATCATTATAACAAAATCTATTAGTTTTATAGTTAGGTTGATAAAATTAGTTTTATTAATTCTAAATGATAAAGCGGAAATCTATTGTAGATTATCCTATTTCTGAAAACCGTTTTAAAATTATTTTAGAACTGATATATATATATAAATAAATATATATATATATATATATATTTAATATAAAAAAAATATATGACAGCAGCCCGAGTCGCGCCTCACGGCGCGACTGGCCGCTGTCACGCGGCTGTTGCCTCGCGGCAGCAGCCGCGTGCGGCGCAGGGGCGCCGCTGCCGCAAGGCGGCAGCGCCCCACGTGCCCTAAGGGCTGCTGCCAATCGGCAGCAGCCCGCCCTCGGGCCCGGCCCGATACCCACTTGATTTTAAAATAGGTTTAAAATCGTTTTATGTTAAATGTATATATATGTTTCAGAAATTAATAGTTTTCTGTTTTGATTATCGAATGAATAATTCGTTTAAATGTTTGTTTTTACCAATATGTAAATCAAAGTGTTAAATGAATTAAAATCAAAATAAATGGGACGAGCATAATCAACGTTTTATATGGTTATATTAATCTAAGGATTAATATAAAGATACAAAACGATTAGAAGTAAAATTGGATGAAAGTTAATTTGACGAGTTAATGTGATTAACCTAAATATTACATAAGCCGGTTATGTAATCAACCAATTAAATTTATTTAATTGAGTCTATGCATGTTTGGAGTTATGGACATATTTGGACCCTCTTTTAGTCTTTTGGTATTTTTGAAATAGGGCCTGCGCATCCTGCCTTTCTACTATCTATTGTAATTTCTCCTCTCATCTGATTCCCTTCAATTCAATTGAAGTTTTCTTATAGTAGTATAGAAATTAATATGTAATTTCAAGGCGCCATGGAGAAGATGGAGGACCTAAAGAGAAATATGTAATAGTTAGTATTTTCGTAGGTTTGGCCTTTTATTCCGTCTCTGGCTCGACGGAATAATTTAGATAATGTGTCCATAACGCCAATGTATGTGAATGTATGTATGTCTGATGTATGCTAAAGCAAATCAAGACTAAGTTAGATTATGAGACTTAAATAAAATCCCTCATTAAAAAGTTAAGTAAATAAGTAAGTTATTAAAATCGGTTGCCCCTCCCTAATATTATAATTCAGCCGGCAGTACTGGGGGCCTTTGGGTTGTTGAGTAAACTCAAGCTCGGGGTCTTATGGTAACACCTGAATTATCGAAAATCATTTTTTCATGAATATGGGGTAATACTTAAATTAGATTATGATAATTGGATGAGTAAACTCATGTTGTCATAAACTAATGGGCAAAACGGTTGGGATTAATATGAATAGCATATTAGTTACTAATATGGTTAGTAACCCAATAACCTAGGAATCACATTAGAGATGTGATTGATTATATGAATCTACCTAATGAATGAGACTAGCTTGTTGAGTAAACTCAAGGCGAAATCTCAGGAGTTAGGATCCTAGCTCACTAAAGGATTTGTGAAATTCTTCGAATTAATATGGAGGGTTATTAATTTGGCAAAATAGTGGGAGCAATCTAAAATAAATTAAAAGGCCTATAATTTTAGATTGTTAAACTTTAAAGCAAATGAATGACATACGTTTACTCTTTCTCACTCTCAGGTTTTGTTTAAACACACACTCTTAAAATCATGACTAACATCGATCTGCGTTACATCCTTACCGATAACAAATTGAATGGTTCAAACTTCACCGACTGGTTTCGTAACCTCAAAATTGTTTTGAAGTTCGAAAGGAAAGGGTATGTACTTGATACACCGATACCCCCTTACCCAATGGATGATGCTCCCTACCAAGAGGTTTATGCTTACTTGAAGCATAAAGCTGATGATGATCAAGTGGGGGACATCATACTTGCATCATTGACACCGGAAGTTAAAAGGCAACTACATTCAGATATGGATGCCTCTTCCATGGTCAAGCACCTAAAAGAGCTATTTGTGATAGAAACTCGGTGCGAGAGCTTCGAAATAACCAAAGAGTTATATAAAAGCAAGATGCAGGAGGGCACATCTGTGATGGTACATTGTGCCAAGATGATCAGCCTCATAACCAAGTTTTCTAGTATTGGAGATGCGATGGACCATGAACTAAGTGAAAACTTACTTCTACAGTCCCTCCCTGAGAGCTACTCACAGTTCATCATGAACTATCAGATGAGTGGCTTGCAAACCTCTCTTGTAGAGCTTGCACATATGCTCGAGTCAGTCGAGCCCATTATAAAAGAAAACGAGGAAATGTTGGCCCTTGCGATTAAAGGATCGAGAAAAAGGAAAGGGATCGCTCCCGATCCAAACCATCCTGATAAATGCATGGGGGCTGTGCTCACCGAAACAAAGGGAAAGGAACCAAAGAAGCCCAAAGGAAAGTGCTACTATTGTGGTGACTTAGGGCATTGGAAGAGAAACTGCATGGAGTACCTAACCTTCCACGAGAAGGAAAATAACGGTGCTTCAGCATCTGGTATGTTCTATATTGAAATAAATACGGTTTCATTGTTTGAATCTTGGGTACTTGATACCGGATGTGGATCTCATATTTGTACAAATATGCAGGAGCTAAAACAGACTAAGGAACTAAAGAAAGGAAGCATAAACTTGCGAGTGGGAAATGGAGCAAGAGTTGCCGCCCTCGCAATTGGAGATTATGTTTTACTTTTGCCCTCTGGGCTTGTAATAGAATTAAGGAATTGTTTATACGTTCCTGAGATGTCTCGTAACATTATTTCTATTAGCCGTCTCGTTGACGACGGTTTTCATATTTCAATAAAGAACAATAGTTGCAATTTTTATAAAGATTCGATCTTTTATTTTTCAGGAATATCACAAAATGGGATTTATGTGTTAGATGATAAAACTCATGTTTTTGCAATTGATACCAAAAGACATAAGCTAGATAATTCAACTTACTTGTGGCATTGTCGTTTAGGCCATATAAACAAGAGACGCATGCTAAAGCTACATTCAGATGGGCTTATAGATCCAATCGATTCTGAATCATTGGAAACATGCGAATCATGTTTAAAAGGTAAAATGACAAAGACACCCTTTAGCAATAAAGGTGAGCGTGTATCAGACACTCTAGGACTCATTCATTCAGATGTATGTGGTCCTATGTCAGTCCAAGCAAGAGGAGGATTCAGATACTTCATTAGCTTCATAGATGACCATACTCGCTATGGTTATATCTACTTGATGAGGCACAAATCAGAAGCTTTTGACAAGTTCAAATGCTGCAAGAATGAAGTGGAAAATCAATTAGGAAAGAAAATAAAAACACTTCGATCTGATCGAGGTGGCGAATATCTTTCTGATGATTTTCTGAATTATCTAACTGAATGTGGGATATGCTCACAATGGACACCTCCCTATACACCACAACACAATGGTGTATCCGAGAGGAGAAACCGTACCCTATTAGATATGGTACGATCCATGGTGAGCATGGCCTTACTTCCAAAGAGGTTCTAGGGCTATGCCTTAGAAACTACCCTCTTCACCCTAAATCGAGTACCAACTAAATCCGCTAGTTCCACGCCATATGAATTGTTCGTTGGTAGGAAACCCGTGTTCTCTTTCATGAGAGTATGGGGTTGTTCAGCATATGTCAAACGCGTTGCGTCCGACAAATTAGATTCTAAATCTGATAAATGTTTCTTCATTGGATACCCTAAGGAAACTATGGGATATTACTTCTATCATCCAAATGATCAGAAAGTGATCGTATCCAAACACGCAACCTTCTTAGAGAAAGAGTTTCTCGAAGAAACACAAAAGGGAAGCGTGATTGAACTCGATGAAGTTCAAGAGGAAGAAACACCGACTGAAACAACGGAGGCGGTCGAGGTACTCGAAGAAGTCCCATTAGATGAGACTCCAGTGGCACCTATTCGTAGATCACGAAGAGTTCGTGAACTCCCAGTTAGATATGGTTTTCTAGTGGAAGATGATGACGAGGTTCCCGTATTAGACGACGAACCCAAAAACTACGAAGAGGCTCTTATTAGTCCAGATTCTAAAGCATGGCTTTTGAAGCCATGGATTCTGAAATGGATTCCATGTATACTAACCAAGTTTGGACTTTGGTTGATCCACCCGAAGGGATAAAACCCATTGGGTGCAGATGGATCTTCAAAAAGAAGACTGACATGGATGGAAAGGTTAGCACCTACAAGGCTAGGTTGGTAGCGAAAGGATATCGTAAAAAACAAGGTGTTGATTATGACGAAACCTTCTCTCCCGTTGCTATGTCCAAATCAATCAGAATCATGCTTGCAATTGCCGCTCATTTTGATTATGAGATTTGGCAAATGGATGTGAAAACAGCTTTCCTAAACGGAAACCTGCTTGAGGATGTATACATGATGCAACCTGAAGGTTTCATATCAAAGGATGCAAATAAAGTTTGCAAACTTCAGAGATCCATTTATGGACTCAAGCAAGCATCTAGAAGCTGGAACAAGCGTTTTGACGAAACCATAAAACAATTTGGTTTCGAACAAAATTGCGAAGAAGCTTGCATTTACAAGAAAGAAAGTGGGAGCTCTATAGCATTTCTCATACTCAATGTGGACGATATACTGTTAATGGGAAATGACATTGCTCTATTAGAGTCAGTGAAAATATGGTTATCCGGTAACTTCTCAATGAAAGACCTTGGTGAAGCAGCCTATATACTTGGTATAAAGATCTACAGAGATAGATCGCGTAGACTGCTTGGTCTTTCACAGGCTACATACATTGAAAAGGTGCTAAATCGGTTTAGCATGCTTGAATCGAAACGAGGTAACTTACCCATGGTACATGGAGTAAAGTTAAACAATCATCAATGTCCTAAAACTGATGATGACAAACGACGCATGGCTGTAGTCCCGTACGCCAGCGCGATCGGTTCGATTATGTATGCTATGCTATGCACTAGACCCGACGTAGCGTTCGCGTTATCTGTAACGAGTCATTACCAAGGGAATCCGGGAGACGAGCATTGCATTGCCGTCAAGAACATTCTTAAGTACTTGAGAAGAACTAAAGATATGTTTCTAGTGTACGGAGAAGGAGATCTGAAAATACAAGGATTTTCAGACGCTAGTCATCTCACAGATGAGAATGATTTTAAATCCCAATCAGGATACATGTTTATCCTAAATGGGGGGCGCGGTCAGTTGGAAAAGTTCCAAGCAGGGAAGCGTAGCTTTCTCTACGACCGAGTCAGAGTACATCGCTGCTGCGGAAGCAGCAAAGGAAGCAGTTTGGATTAGAAAGTTCATTACAGAACTAGGTGTGGTGCCTGACATTGTCAATCCCATTACTCTGTACTGTGATAACAATGGAGCCATTGCGCAAGCAAAGGAACCACGGTCTCATAATGCATCCAAGCACTACCTAAAGCGATACCACATCATAAGAGAGATTGTGGCTAGAGGAGATGTGAGAATAGAAAGAGTACCTACAGAGGACAACGTTGCAGATCCGTTGACAAAGCCTTTAACCCAGAAAGTACATGATCGTCATTTAACTTCTACTGGGATAAGTTTTAGAAACAATTGGCTTTAGTCCAAGTGGGAGTATGTTGGGGTTTTGTGTCCTATAGTCAATTGTTGCAGGATACAAACTTATTGTAAATGAATTGTTCTTTATATCATTTGTTTTAATGAGATATATGTTTTATAACTATATAAAGGCAATCCCTTTTAAGCACTAAATAAAGTCTAATAAAAGGAAATCCGTAAGTTTGTTTAAAGTGATTATAAAGTGTTCATACAAGCATGAAGTGAGACAAAACTTTATAATAAACTAATAAACTTAAAACCACCCCAAGTCGAGTGATATGTTTAGGATTGATATATCACTGTTGAGACTTGTATGTAACAATGTCTTCTGTCCGACAGAAAGCTGATCTCACAAGCTTCATATATACAGATATCTGGACAGTTACATAGAAACGATGAAACGTTGTTCATTAGGATTGGGGATCCGATTTGAGATAACAGGATGGGTAGATTCATCCTTATCAACTGTTCATCTCATTGGTATTAATAGGTATAACTAATCCTCAGACTCAAAGGAATGTTAATTGGTCATCCTGAATTACTGAATGTGAGACTTTGATCCTGTGGTCCTACGATCCTTAACAGAGATGACTCTGGGGTGTGAACTGCAAAGGTTGGGTGTCACAGGAAGTAATTTCAGGGTAGTTATACATTGGATTGAGCATTTATCACTCCCGATTAATGGGAGATACATCCAAGGATCGCTTGTGGAAGACTTGACTCTAAACCCTTGCAAGGTGATAGCTTAAGAGTAGAAATACAGATTTCACTTAACCTATCTTTTTGAGTTGACTCGGCCAATAACAAGTAAAACGAACGTCTCACTATATGTGACTTGACATTACCCATAGTCATAAGATTCAGTTCAAGGATGTAGTTGATAAAGGATCGTATTATACCGTAACTAATACGGAAGGGTTAACTACAGAATCAACCTGTCTTCTCAACGTACTCTGGGGGAATGATTACAGACTTGCCAATAACATACTCTGTACATCATTCCGTTATGCAAGGGATTAAATATAATTCTTGAAGAAATTAATTTAATAGGTTGCATACGGCCAGAAGTAGTAAGGACCTAATGGATCACACATAAGACTTGGAACCAAAAGAGAGATGGATATGATTAATAGATGGAAGCCCAATTGAGCCCAGTAAGGCCCAAATACAAGGAGGGGGCCGAAATTTGTATGTATTAGTAAGGGATTGATTTTATTCCATTAATCCTAATTTGATTAGGATTATGAATTAAATTAATTAAGAGATAATTTAATTAGGAGTTTTAATTAGATTAATATTCTCCTATTATTATCCAATTAGGTTATTTATTATTATCCTAAATATATTAGATATATAGTGAGATAATAATTAGGAATCCTTTTCCGAATTGGATTCCTATTAAGTAACCTATTCCTATCTAACTAGGGTTTAGATACAAGCTAATATATATACCCCTCCCTATAGTGAATTTCGACGAAGCCCTAAGCCTCCCCACTTGTGATTTTCGAAATTGCTTAGAGAGAGAGAGAAAAGAATTCTATTCCCCAAGTTCGTGGACAAGAATTCATACGACATTCCATCGATTGATTAATCTTATTCATCCCTCTTTCTCCTTGATCTTGTGTTGGTTAATTAGAGGCAATCTATTTTGGTTGCATATCATAAGGGTTGATTTTATCTTAACCTCACCGTATTCTACTTTGTGGTTGGAACCTCGGAGAAGAATTGTGGGCGCTTCTTTAACAACGATAGATTGTTCATCGAAAGGTATTCCTTCTTATCCCTCTTTATATGAAATAAAGATTAACGGATCCTATGGTTAAAAGGAAATAGGCTAAAATTTTTATATTTCCGCTGCTATACCTTAGCCCTAATTTCCTTCAGGTCACTTCCGGGAAACTGCTCAAACATATCATCAGTTAGAAGGGTATTGAGATGGATTTAGATAAGGTTTAAGCTACTACAGATATGCCAGCTCCTAAAATAGAGAAAGAGGTGTGGTCTTTCTTAGGATTGCCTTAATATGTTAGCAGATTCATCTCGCGACTCACTACAGTCTGTGAACCCATCTTCAAATTACTAAAGAAGGAATAACCAATCATTTGGAACGAGTAGTGTCAGTTGGCCTTTGAGAAGATCAAGAGGTATCTAATCAACCCTCCAGTCTTGAAGCGTCCGATGTCGGGTAAGCCTTTGATTCTGTATGTCGCAGTAGAAGAGATATTAGTTGGAGCAATGTTAGTCCAAGAGCGGGACAATAAGTTTGAACATGTTGTTCATTATCCTAGCAAGAAGTTACTCGATTACAAGACTCGATACACAATAGCGGAGAAGACCTATGCTACAATGGTGTGGTTAACTAAGAAATTATGTCATTACTTCCATTCCTATCGTATTCAAGCGGTGGTGAAGGTCGACTCGATGAAATATCTCTGTCCCGCTCCAGCTCTAGTTGGTAAGCTATCTAGGTGGTTGCTCCTGCTGTCCGAATTCGATATTGAGTAGTTGGATAAGAAGGTTATTAAGGGAAGGGCCATAGCAGAATTTCTGGCCAATAAGCCAATCGGGTCAGATTATGTGGAAAACCTTGATTTCCTTGTCGAACAACTAAATGTCATCGAAATTAAATGTTGGAGTATGTTCTTTAATGGTGCTTTGAACAAACACGATGCTGGTATTTGAGTTATTATTGCCACACCCGATGGTGAGGTTATTCCCTTATCCAAGCGGCTAGAATTTTCGGTCACTAACAATGGGATCGAGTATGAAGCTTGCCTATTTGGGATGGACGCATTAATCAAGTTAGGTGCACATGATGTACGAGTAATCAGTGATTCTCTACTAGTGGTTCAACAAGCCCAAGAGATATGGGAAGTATGCGAAGAAAGTATGAAGCCGTATTCTAAACTCCTTTGGGATCGGAAATCTATGTTCGATAGCTGCAAATTTAGGCATGTGGCCCGAGAAGATAATAACATTGTCATCTATATGGGAAGGTCTGGCTAAGGCACCTATAGATCCTATTATTGTTGGACACACACTGTCCCTTCTTTCTCTATTACTACGAATGAAAAGCCATGTTATTATGATATTTCAAACTTTCTTGAAAAGGGTGAATATCCGACCGACACCGAGCAGTCAAATATGAACACTATACGATGGCTGGAAACCTAGTTCAGACTTATAGATGGGCAGTTGTTCTGACGTTCAACCAATAGACTACTTCTGCACTGTTTAGGTGAGTTAGATGCACATAAGGTTATGCAAGAGATTCATTCGGGTCATTATGGTCCCACATGAATGGGATTGCATTATCAAAGAAGGTTCTCCAATAGGGATTCTTCTGGTTAACCATGCAAATAGATCGCGCTAAATGGGTATGGAAATGTCATGAATGTCAGATCTACGAGGGTCATGTTCATCTTCCTCCACTTAAGCTTCAAAGTCTCGTTTATCCTTGGCCATTTACAGTGTATGGGATAGATATAATAGGCGAGCTTCATCCGTCAACATCGAATGGGCATTGTTTTATTGTTGTAGTAGTTGATTATTTCTCTAAGTGGATTGAGGCTGAATCTTATGCCAATATCACTACTTTAAAGATGGGAAAGTTCATCGAGAGGAATACGTTTGCTCGTTATGGCATGCCTCGTCGGAATATCTCAGATAATAGAGTCCAATTTCAGGGGGCAACCAAAGATTTACTCGAACCTCATGGGATAGAACATCATAAGTCTTCCCTTGTCGTTCGCAGGCCAACGATGCTATAGAGGCAGCCAACAAGTCTATTAAGAACATCTTACGGAAGATGGTAGTCACTTATCGTGATTGGGCAGAGAAGCTACCTTTTGCTTTATGGGGTTACCGTACAAGTATCAAAACTCCGACTAGAGATACTCCTTATGCTCTGGTTTATGGTATGGAGAGACTCCAAACTTTCAAAATGCCCCCTTCACTAGGGAAATTCGGGGAAACTCCAAATTTTCAAAATGAAGAGACTACATAGAATATAGTAATATATTTCGTATCTTCCTCACCCAAACCTTCCTAAACCTTTCAAGTTGCTGACCAACTAAACTTGCTGTCCCAACTCAAGGTGAGGGTTCGAAGGGGCCTGAGCAAGCCAAGCTCAAAGGTAAGCTTCCAGAAAAACCTTCTAGCACAAAAGATTATTCTAACTATTCCGATTCAAATGTATCTCATATTGAAGAAGCAATTCGAATGGCAGAAATGAACCAACAACTGAGCCAAAACTGTTGTCTGAAGATAATTCAAATCACAGTTCCCGAAGACTCCCACTTCACCGTAAAACGCCCAAGACCTATTGAAGTAATAGATCTGAAGGAACCTATGACCAAAAAGCTGAAAATATAGAAGGAAGAAAGAGCCTGAAAGAAGGCCAACCATAAATGTTCCCTTCTTCCTAGAGTGAATCCAAAAACAGTGAATCAAGTTACCAGTGAAGTTAACTTGGAAACACTGGAAACATACTGTAAATATAATCGGTTAGAGGTATGCCTTTCTAACCTCCTTTTACATACTCCCCTTTTTATCAATTTCAAACTTGAACTTGAATTGAGCCTGGAATTTCGCAGTTGTGGCACCTACTCTTGGGAGAGCGTTTGTCATTCCGCATCCCAAGCATAACCGAAGACATTGTGCATCTACCGGTGTAACCCCCTCACTAGGATCACATGATATCTCACACAACATCGGTTATAGACATGCTTTCAAGTCTCAATCATATAAACTTCAATCTCATATAAACTTTACATATTATACATAAGCGAAAACATTTACAATTTATAATACATGTTTAAGTCATTATCCTACATAGAGGATTTACAAAACAAAAGTACATCACAATAATCCAAAATGCCTAGATGAGAATGGACTGACACTGCCGGTGCAACCTTAACCAAGAAGAACTCCACCTAACCTGTAAAAACTGTTGGCAAGGGACGAGTTGCCTACTCAATAAACATATTACACATATATGTATACAAAAGTAATGTAAAGAACACAAATCAAAATATATCATCAGTACCAAGTTAGAATTTTCAATAGACAGATATTCACTTATTTCACTTATTATAGTAATACTTATTTTAGTAAGTAAGGCCTTGCTGTACTTATACAATATATATAAAATGGTCTTTGGGCCCAATCTGTATCCCGACTCGCTAAATTCGGAATACAATCATCTGTGCTACGGAGGAGTTAAACTCAACTCACGTACTCACAATATTCGGATAGCACTCTCAACTTGGACCATTTCATATATCCATCTAAGCAAGCTCATATTCATTTCTAATCCAACCATTATTCAGTTCCAGTATATGCACAAGGCTCAACATGCCACATTTGTACTCATAACACTTCAACGTACTCAATCATATCACTTTCATATCTATCACAACGTATCACAAACACTCAAACATTAGTCAAATCATTCACATCAGATTCAACCACATCTCACACTCAACAAGTCACAAGCCACAACACATTCATACAGATATATAAGCAATATGCTTACCGTCGCACTCAGTTCGATCTATTCTACACGATCGGGTGTGCGTTCAATTGCACCTTGTCCTCCTAATGTCACATAACATTTATACAATTAGCCGTAACATAAACTTAATGAAAATATAAACTAATCCTTTTGGTCTTAGATCATCACATGACCTACTTACACACATTCTGTCATAACTTTCTCTATATGAATCCAAATGCCCTGTTTCTTGAACCTACTGAAACTAGACATATATGGGTATAACATATCCAAAATTCACATTAATATCACTTCTACATAATATATGGCATGCAAAATGATTCTGTCCTATTTCCAGCCAAGAAACAGACTACCCAGATTTGCATCTACCATAATTCATTCAACCTAGCACACACTAAACACATTGGATTGCCAAATCCTTTTACAGACATCTACTTCAAGTAGTTAGGAACACTTTTGTATAAATAAACTTTCTCAAATTATGATTATAAGCGCCTCGAAATGCTACATCAACATGGTTGCCTCACATGACATTCAATTTCGAGGCAGTCATGTTTCATCTATGTTTTCTTCATCTATATATGGAATTAAAGTCCCATAGTTTACAGAGGGTTTTATAACATATATAGGAACATAGTTTATTCTTTATGTATCTTCAAATTCGAACAATATCAAGATGAAAAACATGGTCCAAGATGACTGAAAGCAGTACCCTATATTTCTGTTTAGGGCACTTGATACATATCTTTCATTTGAATAGACTATAACCACTTTAAACAACACCAAAACTCAACAAACTCAATCATAACTCATCCACAATAAATCCTATTATCATACCTAGGTATTTCATAATCTCAAACTCATAGAAAACAAGCTAAAACAACATACTAACCTTCAACTTGTGTCTATCACCTAGTATGCTTCCTAACTTGACTTGTTTGGCTTGAAAATGGAAGAAATTGGAATATTTTTCTTTGGAGGATGTTAAGGTATGAAAAAGGAATGATTGCTGAAGATAATGGTCTAAATTTGAGCAGCAAAGGATAAGTAGTGAGTTATATACATCTTTTTAAAGTGAATAGGTGTATTTTGTCTCAATCTTGGGTGACACCTCGTGCTTGCTCACAAACCTCCAATTCAGCCCTCCAAAAATGTAATTTAATCAATTAAGGACATGTTTGTTAATTCATTTAAGTCCTAACTCAATTAACCAATCGTTACATCTTAACGGTACACTAATCGTCTACTAATCGCACGACAATCGCATTATGCATATGAAACTTCTAATGACAATGCGATGAATCTAAAATGCATGTATTCAATCATGAAAACATATATGAATGTGGGAAGACTCATATGTTAGGCTTTTGGGGATGTTACAGTTCTTCCTCCCTTAAAGAATTTCGTCATCGAAAGTCACTTACCAGAAGCTTCAAATAGGTAAGAATATTGTGTCCTCATATTTTCTTCTACCTCCCAAACTGCCTCATCAAGTGTTTGATTATGACTCCATTTCACCTTAACCATTGGAATTTAACGGCTTCTGAGTCGTTTCATTTCTCGTCCTAAAATCTCTAAAGGTTGCTCACGAATAGTGAAGTCTGTGTTCACTATTGCAATCTCAGGTTCAGGAATCATATGACTTGGGTCTGATCTATATCATTTTAATACTGACACATGAAATACATCATGTATTAGAGACAATTCTGGTGGTAAAGCTAACCTATAAGCCAATGGTCCAACTCTCTCAATGATCTCATAAGGCCTGATGTATCTTGGATTCAACTTCCCTCTTCTGCCAAAACGAACTATTCCTTTGCATGGGGATATTTTTAAGAACACTTTATCTCCAACTTTATATTCCATCTCCCTTCGGTGCTGATCCACATAGGCTTTCTAACATTCCTGTGCAGCTTTTAAATACTTCTTTATGACATTGATCTTCTCAACAGTTTCCTAGACTAACTCAGGTCCTTCTAATTGCCTCATGCCTTCAACATCCCAACATATAGGGCTTCTACACGGTCTTCCATACAATGCCTCATAAGGTGCCATGCCTATACTCGAATGATAACCATTATTATAAGCAAACTCCATAAGAGGCAAATGTATATCCCACTCACCTTGGAAATTAAGAACACAAGCTCTTATCATATCCTCTAAGGTTGAATAGTTCTTTCTGATTGTCCATCTGTCTGTGGATGAAAGTTGTACTGAAATGCAATTTTGTTCCCAAGGAGTGTTGTAAACTGCCCCAAAATCTAGATGTAAATCTAGGATCACGATCTGAAACAATAGATATAGGTACTCCATGCAACCTCACAATTTGTTCCACATAAAGCCTAGCCAATTTATCCATCGAGTCTGTCTATTGGACCGGTAGAAAGTGAGCAGATTTCGTAAGTCTATCCACTATCACCCATATACTATCGTGTCTTCGTCTTGTTCTTGGTAATCCCATCACAAAATCCATAGTGATCCTCTCCCATTTCCACTCTGGTATGGTTAAAGGTTTTAGTTTTCCCACAGGAGCTTGATGCTCAGCTTTAACCTGTTGACATATCAAACATTTGGAAACAAAATCAGATACATCTTTCTTCATTGTAGGCCACCAGTAAAAAGGTCTCAAATTTCTGTACATCTTTGTCATTCTTGGGTGCATAGCATAAGGAGAATTATGTGCTTCCTTTAGAATTTTTGATCTTAAATCTGCTACATCTGGAACACATAATCGACTACCTATCATCATAGTCCTATCATCTTCCACAAAAATATCAGGTCTTTTACCTTGTTGTGCACGATCTCTCATTTTCTGTAAATAAGGATCATGCCACTGTGCTTCTTGGATCTTTTCTTTCAAATCTGGTTTTACCCGTAGTGTAGCCATCAAACCTGTTACTTCATTTACTGCTAACTGCACATCCATGGCTCACATCTCCACTAGTGAATTCAAACTATAACTCTTCACACTAGTCACAATATCAACACTCTTTCTACTCAAAGCATCTGTAACCAACTTAGCCTTTCATGGATGGTAATCTATTGTACAATCATAATAATCTTTTAATAGCTCAATCCATCTCCTTTGTCTTAGGTTCAGCTCCTTTTGTGTAAAGATGTACTTCGAACTCTTGTGATCAGTGAGAATCTGAAATGTCTCCCCATATAGATAATGTCTCCATACCTTCAATGCATGGATGACTGCAGCCAACTCTAAGTCATGTGTGGGGTAACTCATCTCATGAGGTCTTAGTTGTCTAGAAGCATATGCAATGACTTTTCCATTTTGCATTAGAACACATCCCAAACCTTGTCTCGAGGCATCTGTATAAACAGCAACGCCACCACATTCAGAAGGTAACACTAACACTGGTGCAGAAGTCAATATCTTCTTTAGTTCCTCAAAGCTTTGGTGACATTTATCATTCCACTGGAATACAACCTCCTTTCTCAGCAGTTTAGTTAATGGACCCGCATCAGAGAAAAACCCTCTACAAATCTCCTGTAATAACCAGCTAATCCAAGAAAACTCCTAAGCTCTGTAACATTCTTTGGCGGTTCCCATTCATCAATAGCTTTAATTTTGGAAGGGTCGGGTTGAACCCCTTCACCTGACACCACATGACCAAGGAATACAACTTCATCCATCCAAAATTCACATTTGCTCAGCTTTGCATACATCTGATTATCTCTTCAAATTTTCAAAACAATTCTCAAATGTTGTTCATGCTTACCCACAGTCCTTGAGTACACTAGGATATCATCAATAAATACCATAACAAACTTATCTAGATATGGCTGAAAAGTCTTATTCATTAATGCCATGAAAGCTGCAGGAGCATTAGTCAGCCAAAAGGCATCACAAGAAACTCAAAATGACCATACCTTATGCGAAAATCAGTTTTAGGTATGTCAGCTTTTGCAACTCTCAACTGCCAATAGCCCGATCTTAGGTCAATCTTTGAAAAATGACGAGCTCCTCTTAGTTGATTTAGCAAATCATCAATCCGAGGCAATGAATACTTGTTTTTCACTGTCATCCTGTTTAATTGTATGTAATCGATACACCGTCGCATACTACCATCTTTCTTCTTCACAAATAATACAGGTGCTCCCCACGGTGAAGTACTGGGTCGTATAAACCCCTTCTCAAGTAGTTCTTCTATTGGTTTCTTCAATTCTTGTAATTCCATTGGAGCCATTCTATATGGAGCAATTGATATAGGAGATACTCCTGGCATGGTCTCAATAGGAAAATCAATCTCCCTATGAGGTGGTAATCCTGGTAGTTCATTTACGAATACATCTGCAAAATCTCTCACCACTGGAATATTCTCCAATTTGCCTCCATCCTCCCTAGTGTCCACAACATGAGCTAAATATGCCTCACACCCATTTCTAATCCATCTGATTGCTTGAATTGCAGATATTAAACAAGACGGCACAACCTTTCTCTCCCCAACAAATAACACAGTTGATTCTGAATTAAAATGTAACACAACTTCCTTTGAACAACAATCAACTTTAGCTTCATATTTACACAACCAATCCATCCCTAAAATAATATCAAATTCTCTAAACCCCATAACTACTAAATCTATAGGGAACTCACTCCCCCTCACTTTTATAGGACAATCTCTCAGAACCTGATTTACAATAACATTATTCTCAACGGGTAGGATAACTCCCACATCATATCCTAATGGTTATACCTTCCCATTTATTTTCAATATAAACTCAGGTGTTATGTATGAATGAGTGGATTCAGGGTCAATCAAAACAAAAGCTAAGGTATCAAGGATAGAAATTGTACCGGATATAACCTCTAGTGCTATTTGAGCTTCACCCCTTGTCATATTGAAGGCTCTATTTCGTGGTAAATTTTGTGTCTGTCCACCCATAGGAGCATCATATCTACCCCCTCTACCTCCTCCTCGACCTTTGCCTCTGCCTCTATCCACCCCAGCTGCACCACCTCCTATATTAGACTGAGGTTGAACTCTCTCTCCTTTATCAACTAATAAGGGACAATCATTACGATAATGACCTGTTTCTCCACACTCAAAACATGTACCCTTCTTAAATGAACCATAACACTCTCCTGTGTGAGATCGGCCACATCTGCCACAAACCGGGGAAGGTCCCCAACACTCACCTATGTGTACCTGTCCATATGTCTGACAAGCTAGAAAAGATGTTGTCCTCGCTCCTCCTCTATACCCAGTGCTAAATCGACCACCTGAAAATCTGTTACTACCAACTGATGGAACACTACTCAAAACATCTCCAAATCCGCCTGGTGATCTAGTCCCACCACGATGGATACTACTACTACCTCTAAATTGTTGAGAATAGCCTCTAGAAGAAACTGAGAATCCACCTCTCTTTGATGGCCTGCTAGATTCTCCATCTGTATCAAATCTATCCCTTTTGGGTACAAAAAGTTGTTTTCTATCTTTCACAATTTCCTCAACTCTGAGTGCAGATTCTACTAACAATCTAAAGCTAGTTTCATGTGCATGAATCCCCATTCTAACATATGGGTGTAGACCATGTTCGAACCTACGACATTTTGCTTCTTCTGTAGCCACATTTGTAGGTGCATATTTGGCTAAAGTGTTAAACCTAAGCTCATATTCAGCCACAGACATATCCTCCTGCATAAGGGTTAAAAACTCTGTTTGTTTCCTATCCTTATATGTCATTGGCACGTATTTATTAGTGAACTCCTTCTTGAAAATATCCCATGTCATTTCAGTTCTAATTCTTGTCTTTTTAATAGATCTCCACCATTCTAAAGCTTCACCAGTGAAAAGATTAGAACCATATTTGACCATTGAGTCTGGTCGACATTCTATGTTCTCAAGTACATCTTCAATCTTGGCCCACCATTTATCAGCTATATCAGGATTTGTACTACCCTCAAACTTTGTTGCACCCACCTTTTTAAGCCTTTCAAAAATTTTATCAAAAACGGGTGCATCTCGACGAGCTTAAACACGTGGCTGAGGCTGACCTTGAGCCAAATAGATTCCCATCATCTGTTCAAACTGGTTGTAACCCTGAGGGTAACCTGCATGTCCTGAACCTCCTATATATTCTGAGCCCCCAGACACATGAACATGACCAACTGAACCATGACTAGACATATTACCGGCGTGTCCATTCTCACCATCAGACTCTATAACCCTACATGAAACATGACCATGTCAACATGCTTTAGAATAAGAAAACATGATTATGTGGTCTTAACCTAGGAATCCAAAATAAGTCATACACAACCTAATCCCTAGGAAAGTAGACCCGCTCTGATACCACTAAATGTAACCCCCTCACTAGGATCACATGATCTCACACAACATCGGTAATGTAAAGAACACAAATCAAAATATATCATCAGTACCAAGTTAGAATTTTCAATAGACAGATATGCACTTATTTCACTTATTATAGTAATACTTATTTTAGTAAGTAAGGCCTTGTTGTACTTAGACAATATATATAAAATGGTCTTTGGGCCCAATCTGTATCCCGGCTCACTAAATTCGGAATACAATCATCTGTGCTACGGAGGAGTTAAACTCAACTCACGTACTCATATATCTCAACACATGTGCTTCCGGCTCACAATATTCGGATAGCACTCTCAACTTGGACCATTTCATATATCCATCTAAGCAAGCTCATATTCATTTCTAATCCAACCATTATTCAGTTCCAGTATATGTACAAGGCTCAACATGCCACATTTGTACTCATAACACTGCAACGTACTCAATCATATCACTTTCATATCTGTCACAACGTATCACAAACACTCAAACATTAGTCAGATCATTCACATCAGATTCAACCACATCTCACACTCAACAATTCACAAGCCACAATAAACATATTACGCATATATGTATACAAAAGTAATGTAAAGAACACAAATCAAAATATATCATCAGTACCAAGTTAGAATTTTCAATAGACAGATATTCACTTATTTCACTTATTATAGTAATACTTATTTTAGTAAGTAAGGCCTTGCTGTACTTAGACAATATATATAAAATGGTCTTTGGGCCCAATCTGTATCCCGGCTCACTAAATTCGGAATACAATCATCTGTGCTACGGAGGAGTTAAACTCAACTCATGTACTCATATATCTCAACACATGTGCTTCCGGCTCACAATATTCGGATAGCACTCTCAACTTGGACCATTTCATATATCCATCTAAGCAAGCTCATATTCATTTCTAATCCAACCATTATTCAGTTCCAGTATATGCACAAGGCTCAACATGCCACATTTGTACTCATAACACTGCAACGTACTCAATCATATCACTTTCATATCTATCACAACGTATCACAAACACTCAAACATTAGTCAGATCATTCACATCAGATTCAACCACATCTCACACTCAACAAGTCACAAGCCACAAGACATTCATACACATATATAAGCAATATACTTGCCGTCGCACTCAGTTCGATCTATTCTAGACGATCGGGTGTGTGTTCAATTGTGCCTTGTCCTCCTAATGTCACATAACATTTATACAATTAGCCGTAACATAAACTTAATGAAAATATAAACTAATGGATGCTATATGATTTACACGACACTAACTTCACAAAGTTCATGCAATCTAATCCTTTTGGTCTTAGATCATCATATGACCTACTTACACACATTCTGTCATAACTTTCTCTATATAAATCCAAATGCCCTGTTTCTTGATCCTACTGAAACTAGACATATATGGGTATAACATATCCAAAATTCACATCAATATCACTTCTACACAATATATGGCATGTAAATGATTCTGTCCTATTTCCAGTCAAGAAATAGACTACCCAGATTTGCATCTACCATAATTCATTCAACCTAGCTAACATTAAACACATTGGATTGCCAAATACTTTTACAGACATCTACTTCAAGTAGTTAGGAACACTTTTGTATAGATAAACTTTCTCAAATTATGACTATAAGGTCCTCAAAATGCTACATCAACATGGCTGCCTCACATGTCATTCAATTTCGAGGCAGTCATGTTCCATCTAGGTTTTCTTCATCTATATATGGAATTAAAGTCCCATATTTTACAGATGGTTTCATAACATATATAGAAACATAGTTTATTCTTTATGTATCTTCAAATTCGAACAATATCAAGATGAAAAACATGCTCCAAGATGACTGAAGGCAGTACCCTATATTTCTGTTTAGGGCACTTGATACATATCTTTTATTTGAGCAGCTTATAACCACTTTAAAGAACACCAAAACTCAAAAAACTCAATCATAACTCATCCACAACAAATCCTATTATCATAGCTAGGTATTTCATAATCTCAAACTCATAGAAAACAAGCTAAAACAACATACTAACCTTCAACTGGTGTCTATCACCTAGTATGTTTCCTAACTTGACTTGTTTGGATTGAAAATGGAAGAAATTGGAAGATTTTTTTTGGAGGATGTTAGGGTATGAAAAATGAATGATTTCTGAAGATAATGGTCGAAATTTGAGCAGCAAAGGATAAGTAGTGAGTTATATACATCTTTTTAAAGTGAAGAGGTATTTTGTCTCAATCTTGGGTGACACCTCGTGCTTGCTCACAAACCTCCAATTCAGCCCTCCAAAAATGTAATTTAATCAATTAAGGACATGTTTGTTTATTCATTTAAGTCCTAACTCAATTAACCAATCGTTACATCTTAACGGTACACTAATCGTCTACTAATCGCACGGTAGTCGCATTATGCATATGAAACTTCTAATGACAATGCGATGAATCTAAAATGTATGTATTCAATTATGAAAACATATATGAATGTGGGAAGACTCATATGTTAGGGTTTTGGGGATGTTACAACCGGTCTTGCCCAATGATGCCGAACTTTTTAACCATATATCTGCGTATCAATATGCTCGGGAAACTTTAGCTCGCAAAGTTGCCATAACATTTTCTTTTGGTATTGCTTACTTATTCTTTTTTTTCAAATTCTTATCATAACTTTTTGTTTTAGGACTTGTCTTCGACCACCTTACTGATAGAACAATTCAAGAACTTGGTTATCAAGTATCATGAAGAGTTGGATAATGTGAGGAATGAGTTGGCAGCAGCCAAAGATGAAGTTGCTAAGTCATGTGATGTTGTGACCGAAGAGAAACAGCGAGAAAAACTTGCACTTCAAGAAGCCCAAGGTACCAAAGACCTAGAGCAAGTGATTCAGGATAAAAATGAGATTATCCAAATGAAGTTGGAAAAACTGCAAGCTCTTCAAACCCAATATGATACCCTGAAAACAAATGCTAATAAGTATTTAAGAGCAAGAAACAAATTCGAGGCTGACCTTGGTGCCTTAAAAGACAAAATGATTGAAATGGAAGCTGTTTTGGCTGCTGCTAAGTCCGAAGCCATCTTAGATAAAGACCGAGCTGACTTGGCGCATAAAGGAATGGGGATGGCTTAAAGCTCCAACATTGATTTGCATAAAAGGTAGCATCTTTAGAAGCAGAAAAGTCTTCAAATGAAGACAACTCTTGCTCAAGTTACCAAAGAAGCAAAACAGCTAAGACTTAGGCGATCGCTGAAGTTTAGAGTTTTGTTTCATCGGAGCTTGAGGTAAAAACATCTTGATGCTGATTTTGACTTTTAGGTGAAGCTCCCCCCCCCCCCCCCCCCGAACAGGAACATTATCCCGAAGTTCTAGATAAAGGATAATTTCCTAATCCTTTTTAAGCTTGTTTCCTTTATTTTTACTGCATCATTGTAATTTCAGCAAGGCAAATGTACAAGCATTTTTAGTTATAAAAATTTGCTTGTTTATTCGACGTGAATGTTTGGATAAAGTTTAGTATCTTTTTAGAATGTTTCGACTTAATGATTGTGACTAGAATCCTTTTAGCATGAACATGATTATAATATAAGGCCTAATGCTCCCCCAACCGCCTTAACTTGTCCCAATTGGTCATTTTATCCCCCAACTCATTGAATTCCCTATTTACCCCCTTAACTCCATAAAAGTGGTATTTCTCACCCCCTCATCTTATCCAATTACCCCCCCCCCCAAACTCATCAAATGTCCTATTTACCCGCTTAACTCCATAAAAGTGGTACTTCACATCCCTCCATTTTCATTCTCGAAGGTTAGAATTGACTGGTGCAAGGGATGCGCTTGAAGTCTAACTTCTCAAATGTCACGTGTCAAATTCGGTCAATAGCATACCTTCAGATCAGCTGTTTCACCACAATAGCATACTTTATCGCTTGCCATGACATGATTTGGAGCTGAAATTTCCAAATTAATGGAAAAGATTTGAATCGCAAATGAAGAACAAAACACTTAACCAATAAATCGAGTAACGAAGGAGATAGAACAGGAATGGAAAAGATTATATTCAACATGAATGAAGAAGAAAGAAGAGGAATCGGGAAGGAAATAGGAATTAAGGATTTGGATGTTAGATTTTAGGGATTTTTATAAAAAAAATTTGTTACTGTTACTACCCAATTTTCCACATCCGCGCGCTTCATGCCTTTGTTACACACACACACAAAAATTTACTGCCATGTAGGATCATAAGGGGTGAGAAATACCACTTTTATGGAGTTAAGGGGGTAAATATGACATTCAATGAGTTGGGAGGGGTAAAATGACCAATTTGGACAAGTTAAGGGGCGAGAAATAGCACTTTTATGGAGTTAAGGGGGGTAAATAGGACATTGGATGAGTTGGGTGGATAAAATGACCAATTTGGATAAGTTAAGGGGGCCCGGGGAAAATTAGGCCTTAATATAATAAAAAAGGATCCCAAGTAAAATATTAACATAAAGGAATTTATACTTGATTGCTTCCGACTACTAAAAAAGCAGGATTTACAAAAGTTAGACTACTGAAAGGTAGGTTTATCTAAATGAAGAAATTACACACTACCGAATGGTAGGTTTACTGATAAAATTTTCTCAATGACATTGCATTCCAAGTTCTAGGAATTGATCTGGCAATCAGTTATGAAAGTCTATATGTGTGTGTGCCAACAGATTCATCAATTTGAAAAGGACCTTCTAAATTTCTATCAAGTTTCCCTTTGCCTTCTCTGGATTGAGAGGCTTTGACATTTCTCATCACCAAGTCCCTTTGAAAGAACTGGGGGGGCCGAACTCTTTTGTCGTGAGTGGCTTTAATCTTTTACTTGTAAGCAGTCTTTTTGATTGAAGCCTACTCCATTCGTTCCTCTAAAAAAATCCAATTTTCGACGTATACCCTCTTCATTCCCATCTTTAGAGTAATAAGTTGCTCTAGGGCTGGGTACTCTAATTTCCACAGAAACGAAGGCTTCAGCTCCATATGTTAGAGAAAAGGGTGTTTCTCACGTAGCCGTTCTTGGGGTGGTTATGCATGCCCATAAGGCATATTGGAGTTGGTCCACCCAAGATCCTTTGAAAGCCAATCTCTTCTTTAGACCATGAAAAATCATTCGGTTTGTGACTTTAGTCATCCTATTAGTTTGTGGATGGGCTACTGAAGTAAACCGAAGCTTGACATGTAGGCTCTCATAATTCGACCAAATTGCATTATAGTCAAACTGTTTGCCATTGTCAGTGATAATCGTATATGGAATTCCAAATCGACAAATCATCATTTTGTCCACAAAAGAGATAATTTGCACTGACATGATAGTGGCAGCTGCGTCGGCCTCTACCCATTTGGAAAAATGATCCACACCTACAATTAAAAATTTCTTCTAGCCTTTACCCGTTGGAAAGGCACCTACAATGTCAATCCCCCATGTTGCAAATGGCCAGGCTGACTAGATTACTCTCATAGCGGTCGCTGGTGTTTGAACAATAGGAAAAAAGATTGGTAGACCGAACATTTCTGCACAAATTCAGCTACGTCCTTGGCCATTTTTAGCTAGTAGAAACCCTGTATCTAGGCTTTTTTAGCTAAAACATCTCTGCCTTATTGAGCTCCACACATGCCTTCATGAATTTCTTTCAAAATCAACTTTCCCTCTTCAAAATCAACACATTTCAACCAAGGTCTATCAAAAGATCTTCGCTATAAAATGCCTTCGATTACAGAATATCTTCTAGCCTTTCGCAAGACTTTTATCTGAGCAATTTTCTCCTCAGTAAGAGTACATGTAGTAAGATAAGAAAAAATAGGGGAAACCATTCTTTTGTAAAGTCAATTACTAAGACCTCCTCCTGATTAATATAAGCCAGAGGGATTCGTTCGATGATAAGAACATAAACATGACCCATTTGGGGTCAAAGCTAGCTTTGACAAGTGATGAGCCTCCTCATTTGTGAGCGGCCGTGAAACCTGATTACCCTTTTTGGGATTCGGCAAATGGGATTCTGTTTTACATGACACCATCACTTAACGTTTTTAAGGACGATGTTTAGCATGTCCCTTCTAGTGTATGCATTCAATTTATTTACTAACCCGTTTATCGTGTTTTTGGATTCGTCTAATTATTTCAGAGTCACCACCCGAGTTTTAATGTTCGGAAACATGTGAAATATTAGATGGAACACGGGCTCCCAACATGCCACCTTTTTAGAGTTAGGTCCCTGACTTAAATGTTTAAAGGGTCTGATTAATGAACGCGTAGACTTGTCTTTTCTTAAGATACCATTTATATACTAATCAAATTCCGTTTAAATATCATTTTACGTTCGAAAGCGATAAATAAATACTGAAAATGATAAAAATATATTACATCACGACACAAATGGCGCAAGAGCCCTATTACATCAGTTCTAGTATTAAAAAATAAAGCTATTAAACATACAAAACAATAAACGTTAGTCGCGGGACTGTTGGGGTTTAGTGTCCTATAGACAATTGTTCTAGGATACAAACTTAATGTAAATGAATTGTTCTTTATATCATTTGTTTAATGAGATATATGTTTTATAACTATATAAAGGCAATCCCTTTTAAGCACTAAATAAAGTCTAATAAAAGGAAATCCGTAAGTTTATTTAAAGTGATTATAAAGTGTTCATACAAGCATGAAGTGAGACAAAACTTTATAGTAAACTGATAAACTTAAAACCACCCAAGTCAAGTGATATGTTTGGGATTGACATATCGCTATTGAGACTTGTATGTAACAATGTCTTCTGTCCGACAGAAAGCTGATCTCACAAGCTTCATATATACAGATATCTGGACAGTTACATAGACCCGATGAAACGTTGTTCATTAGGATTGGGGATCCGATTTGAGATAACAGGATGGGTAGATTCATCCTTGTCACCTGTTCATCTCATTGGTATTAATAGGTATAACTAATCCTCAGACTCAAAGGAATATTAATTGGTATTCTGAATTACGGAATGTGACGCTTTGACTCTGGTGTAACACGATCCTTAATAGAGATGACTCTGGGGTGTGAACAGTAGACGTTGGGTATCACATGAAGTAATTGCGGAGTTGTTAGACGAGGTGCCGCGGCCTAATCTCCCGGGCGGACCGAGGGGTGGACACCTCATGGCGACGTAAGCGGTGATTGACGCCGAAAGCAACCAATCGTGGAATCAAGCTACTCGGCAGGACCGGAGCTCGGAGATATGGAAGAGTCGCCACCCACGAATGGGAAAATGAACACCGATCCCTTGCGGGAGACCGGTGTGGGTTCGGAAAACTTAGGTACGAGCCGAGAAGGCTAGCTCCTTTCCGGAGAAAGGCTACTAGGCACCCCGACATCGCCCGGTTATGAACCACCGGCCTCCTACTCAGCATGTTAGGCGATAACGGACTAATCCTATACTTCTTTAAGTTTAAAATTCATTTGAAACCTTTTCTTTCTCTTTTTAGAAACCGTTTTGAGCATATATTATCGAAAAGCCATTTTAGTAAAGAATCACCCATTTTGCATAATTTAAAATATATAGGAGAGAGAGGGGGATAGAAGAAAGAATTGATTTATTTACAGTGTGATTTATGCTTCGATTTACATGTCATGTTATTTCTATGCTAATCTCATTCCCCAAAACGAGTTTTTATTTACATGGTTCATACCTGAATCGTCGTTGGAACGATTTAGGTACGTTTCAAAGCCCTGTTAATTATCATGATATCGACTCGAATCGCCGTTGGAACGGTTCGAGTGTTTAAAAGGGTGAGATAAAAAGCTTTAACAAGGAAACGTGATTAAGCATACAAGTCCGTTTAGATAATAAAGCTATTCAAAACTCTATTACTTACAAATAAAAACGATTTTAATTACAAGGTTCGCTTAATCCGCCGTTGGAACAGATTAAGGTTTCAAAACGTGATATTTTTAGGAAGTCGTTTGAAATGGCAAAAATCTTTTATTTACACTAGAAACCTCTAAGAACTCTTAACTTAAATAACCAAATTGAAATCTATTTTTGTGGTTTATTTTTCCATTTTTCACTCTATTTACTCATCACTTAAACATAATCACAATAATGAACCAATTAAATTCAAAAAAACCCCACCATGATACATTTGAAATATATATACATATTTTGGTAAAAATGGTATTTATACCTATAGATTAAAAATGAGGTAAATAAAGATACTTATGCTATGATAGTTAATAAGTAAAAATAGTAATGAAAACAATACTTTAATTGAAAACAAGTAAAAAAAAATGAACAAGGTTCATAAAGGATAAGAAAATAGCTTTTAATCTCAAAATAACTATTATGATAAATATATAGAAAATAACCCTCCCTAAATACACATCTAAATATTAGCACCCAAATAGTATTTAATGAATCCAAAAGTATTTATTAATTAGTTACCCAAAAGACTCAAGTAAATAATACCCAACATAATAACTAATATAGCTTAAATGGTATAAAAGCTCAAAGATAGTCCCTACTTCAATAAGGAAGCCAAAAACCCAAAATAATAACCATAACTAAACCCATATATGAATATACATACATACTACATACACACCATTAATATTTATACTAATTAATCACCACCCCGTATACGTATATGTAAATAAAAATGGACAGAAATGGAAAACATCTAAATCAGTCCTTGTTTTATGAATTAATAAAAAAAAACAATACCCAAATAACCTCAAACCCACATATTAAAGCCTAATTACCTAATATCTATATATCTATCTATCTATATATATATATATTCTAACAATTAACTCACACATAAATAAATACATATAAACTAACATTTAGTCTTAAAAAATTATTAAAAAATAAATACATGTACAAATGCTCCCCAAATATCAACCCAAAGTAAAAGAGTAAACAATGACGATTTTAAAAGGTTCCAGCAGATTTTGTGACGGAAAATCCGTCACTGATCTGCTTTTAGTGACAAAAAGATGAAAAATATCAGAAACAGTCCTTTAACATTCCAGATTTATTAAAAAGCTTTAGATCTAATCTATTCTATCATTTTTTGCCTCCGAACTACCCAAATCGGGTCATAGTCTATAACGGAGACTCTCAAAACGATGTTTTATTTTAAAACGTTAATTAAAACATTTTCTAAATCTAGATCTACAACATTTTAGTCCCGAACTACCCCTAAATGGGGTCACGGTTCGTATTGGGACATAAAACGAGGTTTTTATTTTAGATCCAAACTCAAGTATTTGTAGAATGAAAACAGAAAATTAATTTGACAAATCTAAACAAGAAAAGTGCAAAAATAAATAAATAAATAGATCTAAACAACAAAAAGAGATGAATAAATAAACGGGTCTAGTTCCTCGGATTATTACCTCTCAATCGGTAATAGGAATGCCAAATCAAGTCGATTGATAGTGTTTTGAGTCAGATTTTTTGTGTTTTTGCTTTGTTCGGGTCTCGGGGAATTTTTCCAGGGGTTCGGGTTTTTTCTTCCCTTCCTTAATGCTTTGGACTCCATCCTATTTATAGGCAAATGGAGCCCTAAGCTTAATTTAGTTTTGGCTCCAAGCCAACTTGGAGCCAAAGACAAGCTAAATTAGCTTAGGAAATTACATAGCAATTTCCTTTTCATCATTAATCATCATCATTATTATTATTTTATTTATTTTTTATTTTCTTTAAAAACAAATTAAAATACTTGGCCAAAGCCAAGTGCAATTGGGTTGGGCTTGGGCGGCCCAACCCCGTCACGGGCCGTCCAACGGCCCGTGACGAAAATAGCGGCCCCCGACGGGGCCGAGTTTATATTTGTAATAAAAAAAATAAAAGTAAAAAATATTTAAACAAATAAAATCTACCTAAAATTAACCGAAATCAAAAAATGATTTTTGTCAAAACCGATTTTATAAAATTAGCTTTTATAAAATCGATCTTTTTACAAAACTATTTTTTTATTGTTCAAATTCTACAACCAAAACCCCTATCGATCCGAGATTTCATTAATAATGAAACACCCCGAACTCGGCGAGACGATTTAAGATTTCATTCTTGGAACCGATTCGCCCGTCATCTCGATTCGATTTCCGAATTCGATCAAACCGGTCTCCACGGTTCCTTTGAACAACGTTTTTTTTATATTTATTATTTTTATTGACTCATCATTTATTTTAATTGACTGATTTGGATTCCTTTTTATAATTTTTCTTCATCGGTCCTCCGACCCCGGTGTCTACAGTTACCCCTACTTTCTATTTTTGGCAGTGACGTGTGTGCTTTTTCGAAAACCTCTTTTCGTGAATTCAACACATGCAATGCGAAATATATTAAAGTAAAAGACACCTATAGAGTGGGAGGAGAAATACCTAATCTCCATGTCGCAAGTTCCTATCTTGTCTTCAATCTTCACTTTGGCTGTCCCGTCCTTGCCTCTGAATCGGCTGCCGGTGAACGCTCCTTCTAGGGCCCCTAGTCTCTAAATCGACCGCAGGTAAAATGGCTCTTTCTAGCAACCCTAGTCTAAATCGACCGCAGGTAAATGGCTTTTTCTAGCGACCCTAGTCTTTATCTCGACCGCAGGTAAAGTTGCTTTTTCTAGCGACCCTAGTCTTTATCTCGACCGCAGGTAAAGTTGCTTTTTCTAGCGACCCTAGTCTTTATCTCGACCACAGGTAAAATTGCTTTTTCTAGCGACCCTAGTCTTTATCTCGACCGCAGGTAAAGTTGCTTTTTCTAGCGACCCTAGTCTTTATCTCGACCACAGGTAAAATTGCTTTTTCTAGCGACCCTAGTCTTTATCTCGACCGCAGGTAAAGTTGCTTTTTCTAGCGACCCTAGTCTTTATCTCGACCGCAGGTGAAGTTGCTTTTTCTAGCGACCCTAGTCTTTATCTCGACCGCAGGTAAAGTTGCTTTTTCTAGCGACCCTAGTCTTTATCTCGACCGCAGGTAAAGTTGCTTTTTCTAGCGACCCTAGTCTTTATCTCGACCGCAGGTAAAGTTGCTTTTTCTAGCGACCCTAGTCTTTATCTCGACCGCAGGTAAAGTTGCTTTTTCTAGCGACCCTAGTCTTTATCTCGACCGCAGGTAAAGTTGCTTTTTCTAGCGACCCTAGTCTTTATCTCGACCACAGGTAAAATTGCTTTTTCTAGCGACCCTAGTCTTTATCTCGACCACAGGTAAAGTTGCTTTTTCTAGCGACCCTAGTCTTTATCTCGACCGCAGGTAAAGTTGCTTTTTCTAGCGACCCTAGTCTTTATCTCGACCGCAGGTGAAGTTGCTTTTTCTAGCGACCCTAGTCTTTATCTCGACCGCAGGTAAAGTTGCTTTTTCTAGCGACCCTAGTCTTTATCTCGACCGCAGGTAAAGTTGCTTTTTCTAGCGACCCTAGTCTTTATCTCGACCGCAGGTAAAGTTGCTTTTTCTAGCGACCCTAGTCTTTATCTCGACCGCAGGTGAAGTTGCTTTTTCTAGCGACCCTAGTCTTTATCTCGACCGCAGGTAAAGTTGCTTTTTCTAGCGACCCTAGTCTTTATCTCGACCGCAGGTAAAGTTGCTTTTTCTAGCGACCCTAGTCTTTATCTCGACCGCAGGTAAAGTTGCTTTTTCTAGCGACCCTAGTCTTTATCTCGACCGCAGGTAAAGTTGCTTTTTCTAGCGACCCTAGTCTTTATCTCGACCGCAGGTGAAGTTGCTTTTTCTAGCGACCCTAGTCTTTATCTCGACCGCAGGTAAAGTTGCTTTTTCTAGCGACCCTAGTCTTTATCTCGACCGTAGGTGAAGTTGCTTTTTCTAGCGACCTTAGTCTTTATCTCGACCGCAGGTACTCTTTCGTTTTGAAATTAATCATTCAACCCTAATCTCCACATCGATCGCAGACGTCCTTTCGTTTGTATATCTCCAAATCAACTGTTCGACCCTAATCTATACATCGATTGCGGGCGTCCTCTCGTTTTGCATATCTCTAAATCAATCGTTCAACCCTAATCTATACATCGATCGCGGGCGTCCTCTCATTTTGCATACCTCAAAATCCATCGTTCTACCCTAATCTCTACATCGATCACAGGCGTTTTCTTGTATCGTAGATCTCCAAATCGAACATTCGACCCTAATCTATACATCGATCGCAGGCGTCCTTTCGTTTGCACATCTCCAAGTCAACCATTCGACCCTAATCTCTACATCGATTGCAGGCGTCCTTTGTTGATGATAGTTGGGCTTTATCACTCGTCCGAGAGTTTTTGACCGCAGTCGCTTTGATATTTGGGCTTTATCACTCGTCCGAGAGTTTTTTTTTTTTACCGCAGTAGCTTTGATATTTGGGCTTTATCACTCGTCCGAGAGTTTGTGACCGCAGTCGCTTTGATATTTGGGCTTTATCACTCGTCCGAGAGTTTGTGACCGCAGTCGCTTCTTTTTACCAGGATCGTCTTCGTTTGACCGGAGTCGATGATGCCGTAGACCGAAATCCATAGCAGGGCCTGTGCCTATTGATGATGCCGTAGACCGCAGTCCGTAGCGGGGCCTGTGCCCGTTGGTGATGCCGTAGACAGCAGTCCGTAGCGGGGCCTGTGCCTATTGATAATGCCGTAGACCGCAGTCCGTAGCGGGGCCTGAGCCCATTGATGATGCCGTAGACCGCAGTCTGTAGCGGGGCCTGTGCCCATTGATAATGCCGTAGACCACAGTCCATAGCGGGGCCTGTGCCCATTGATCGAATTTTAATTTACCTATCGGAGCCTGCCTAAACTCACACGGATTTCTTGGAGCTATCCGAGTATTTTTGCATGCGGCTTGACTTGAGTCACGCCCATCACCTGGTGAATATTTTCATGGTGTGACCTAGTGTAGTGATATGTATGCACATGACTATGAATGAATATTTTTCTCTCTTTTTCTCTTCTTATTTTTTTTTTTATACATTGCTTCCCTCCTATTTTCTTTACCGGGAGACCTCCATTCTATTGACCGCAGATTACAGGAGAACGTGGCAGTTGGGCAAGGGGAGTGGCTACTGGATGCTGAAGCTCAGATCGGACGTCGTTGTCGGGATAGGGAGGATGAGCGCTCCAACTGGGAGGAGCGAGGCCGAGCAGCCGAGGAGAGGAGCCGTGTGGATATAGAAACCCAGCGAGCTGCTGAAGGGAGTTTGCGGATTGCGGTGGAGAGCCGCCGAGTTACCGGGGAGCGGGAACCTTACTTTGGAGGCTTCGATTCGTTTGAGGGCTTTTGGGACTTTGGGATTCCTTCTCATTGATAGTCCCGTCATTATTTTGGTTTACAACTCTATTAGTACTACCGTGATGTACGGCGGGTATATGTGAAAAAGATATTTGGGTAGGCTTTTTATTTGGTGGTGGGGAAAAGAAATGTATAACTCATGACTTACAATATCATGCATTCAATCGATCATAATAATTCCAATCATTCTCTTCAAATATATTCATGCCTTTATTTAATTACAAACAACAGAAATACTTAGCCGCTTATACATTATTTTTATAATTGCTCAAGATATAACTACCGTTACCAGGACCTGCCTTTTTTCGGTTTTCAGATCCCAGCGATTTTTCATCTCTCCTTTTTCTATCCCGGAATTTTTCAAATGAGTGCCCTTTCGGGTTTTCACCCATTGGGATGTCCCTGATTGTTGCATAGGTCACCCTTTGCGGGTTTTCAACCTATCGGGAATTTTTTCTTTCTTTCTTTCTTTTTTTTTTTACGAAAAGTATTTCTTAAGCCTATCCAGATTGGTAGGTTCGGAGAACTCCATGCCGTCCATAGTATTTAACTTCACCGCTCCTTTACTTAGTATCTTCTTCACGAAGAACGGCCCTTCCCAGTTTGGCCTAAACTTGCCCCTCGGGTCGGTGTGCGTCATACGGATCTGTTTTAGCGCCATATCCCCTTCTTTGATAGGGCTGGCCTTGACATTTTTGTTGAAGGCTTGGGCCATCCTTCGCTGATATAACTGCACATGGTAAAGGGCCTCCATCCTTTTCTCGTCCACCAATGCTAACTGTTCATACCGCTTCTTCACCCATTCCGTCTTGGGAATTTCCACTTCTACCGTGATTCTCAACGATCGTTTTTCAATCTCAATTGGCAGGACTGCTTCTGCCCCATACACTAAGGAGAATGGCGTTGCCCCAGTTGACGTCCTAATCGTCGTGCGATAAGCCCATAAAGCGAGTGGAAGCTGTTCGTGCCAGTTCTGGTGCGATTCTACTGTCTTTACGAGAATCCTTTTAAGGTTCTTATTAGCCGCTTCTACTGCATCATTAGCCTACGGACGATACGGAGAAGACCTGTGATGTTCAATACCGTACTCTTGGAGGAGACCTCTCACTTCACTTTGAAACTGGACCCCATTATCCGTGATCATGTGATGAGACACTCCGAATCTGGTGATTAAGTGCTTTTCAATGAACTTCCTCATCTGCTTAGACCCCAACTTGCTAAATGATTCTGCCTCTACCCACTTGGTGAAATAATCAATAGCGACTGCAATGAATTTGTGCCCGTTCGAAGCATTAGGCCTCACCTCTCCGATGATATCAATGCCCCAAGCCGCAAACGGCCAAATGGGTGCCAACACGTGCAGTTCCCTAGCTGGTAAGTGATTATAATCTCCGTGGATTTGACAATCATGGCATTTCTTCGCATACTCGTTACAATCTCTTTCCATGGTGAGCCAATAGAAGCCTTGCCTTATGATTTTCTTTTCCAATACTGCTCTTCCCATATGGGCTCCACAAATTCCCGAGTGTACTGACTCCATTGCCTCCCGGGCTCCTCCCTCATCCAAGCACCTCAGTTGTAAACCATCGGCGTGCCTTTTGTAAAGCAAGTCGTTGTGGATGACAAATTGCTGAGCTAACCTTCTGATCACAGCCTGATCCCTAAGTTCTGATTCTGCCGGGTACGTCCCACTTTTCATGAAGTTTACGATATCGAAATACCAAGTCTTTTCATCTGCTCCCAACAGCATTACGTCTTCATAGCACGGTTCGTGGGACCTTCTCAGCACCAAAGGCTTCGAGGCAAGGTTCCGAGGATTATCCCATACTGACACCAAAGTGGCCAAAGCATCCGCTGTTTGGTTCTGCGCTCGAGGAATGTGATAAAAACGACACTCGCTGAATCTCTGCGCCAATCCCTCCAACTGGTCTAGGTACGGACGCAACCTTTCTTCCCTTACTTCCCAGTTTCCCTGTGCCTGTTCGATAATCATTTTTTAGTCTCCCCCAATTTCGACATATGATGCTCCCAACGCTGCCAATGACTCCAACCCGTAAATGCACGCTTCATACTCGGCCATATTATTGGCGAGAGGGAAGGATAACTTTTTTTTTTGCCATTGGGATCCTCTCTCCCTCTGGTGAGATAAGTAGCACTCCTACTCCGGCTCCATTTGAGTTAACCGCTCCATCGAAGAACATTTTCCACGGTATAACTTCTATTGCGTTCAAGTGTTCATCGGGGAAATCATAATTTATCTCCTCCTCTTCTGCATTCAGAGGCTGATTGGCCAGAAATTCCGCTACGGCTCTTCCCTTAATAACCTTCTTTGTTACATATTCGATATCAAATTTGGATAATAGCAACAACCATCGGGCTAGCTTCCCTGTTAGAGACGGAGTTCGGTACAGATACTTCACGGGATC
The DNA here is from genome assembly GCF_963576675.1 of Euphorbia lathyris. Classification (NCBI taxonomy): domain Eukaryota; kingdom Viridiplantae; phylum Streptophyta; class Magnoliopsida; order Malpighiales; family Euphorbiaceae; genus Euphorbia; species Euphorbia lathyris. Next base: position 46,943,002 of record NC_088913.1, read on the forward strand.
CATCCGGGAAATAATGATCACTTTGTAAGATTGAAAATAGTGCCGTAGTTTCTTTGTTAGCCATACTACTGCCACGCACATCTTTTCGATCATGTTATAATTAAGCTCGTATTCCAAGAACTTCTTACTCAGATAATACACCGCGTGCTCCACACCGGTGTCCCCTTCCTAGGCCAGCATTGCCCCAATAGATCGCTCCTCGATCGCTACATAGAGGAGAAGCGGTTTTCCAAGTTTAGGCGGTCTCAGAACTGGTGGATCAGACAAATAGTTCCGGACATTCTCTAATGCTTGCTGGCACTTATCATTCCAAACCGTGGGTTGATCTTTCCGTAGCAGCTTAAAGATCGGCTCGCAGATCGCAGTGAGTCGTGCTATGAACCGACTGATATACTGAACCTGTCCCAGAAATCTTCTCACTTCATTCTTTGGTGCCGGCATTTCCCGTATGGCCTTCACTTTGTCAAGATCTACCTCAATTCCCTTGTTACTGATCACATAGCCTAAGATTTTCCCCAATGAAACGCCAAAGAAGCACTTCTTCGGGTTCAACCTTAGCTTGAATTCTGCAATTCGGGCCAAAAACTTCTCAAGTGCAGCGAAATGCCCCTCTCTCGTCTCCGACTTGACCATCATGTCGTCCACCTAAACTTCCACCTCCTTGTGTATCATATCATGGAACAGTGCCGTGGCCATTCGTTGATAAGTTGCCCCGGCATTCTTTAAACCCAACGGCATTACCCTATAGCAGTACGTTCCCCACTCAGTTGTGAACGAGGTCTTTGCCTCGTGCTTTTCTGCCCCTTGAACCTGCATGTAGCCCATGAAGCCGTCAACATTTGTGTGCAAGATGCTCGATGCAGCACTGTCGATTAATACATCGAGGTGAGGCAATGCGAATTCTTTGGGGCAAGCCTTGTTGAGATCTCTATAGTCGACGCACATTCGCACTTTGCCGTCCTTCTTTGCGATTGGCACTACATTTGCCACCCAAGGGGGATAGTCGATTACTTTGATGAACCCTGCTTCTAACTGTTTCTTCACCTCCTCTCTGATCTTATCCGCCTATTCCGGCCTCATGCGTCGAAGTTTCTGTTTTACGGGCTTAGCATCGGGGTATGTTGGAATACGGTGAGTTACGATTGATTGATCGATTCCTGGCATGTCTTCGTACGTCCAAGCAAACACTGTTTCGTATTTTTTTTATTATTCTCTCAAATTCTTTTCTCTCTTCAATAGTTAATTCTTGAGCAATTTGTATAAGTTTAGGATTTTCATCCGTGCCAAGATTTAAAGTTGACATTTCTATTGCATTGATTTCAAATGTAGGCATGTTATATGAATGAGAATGCATGGAATGATCAGAATCAACATTAAGCAAGTAAGCAAAATCAGAATTCATTTCATTGATAGTATTGGTGAGTACATCATCAGATTCAAACAAAGGGGTAATCTAGTTGTCATCAACAGGGTTCTCGGGTTTCTCATAAGTCTTGGAGGTACTGGGCTCATCCACCGCTCCCACGGTGGCCTCAATAGTGATCACCTGCTCCTCGGTATTAAGATCTAACATCACGATCTCCTCGATGAAACATCTTGCTTCTCCTTTGCCCCAGTCGGTAACATCATTGAAGATCTCAAAACCTGGCAGAATCTTTCCTTCGGTGCTAGTAGCCATTTCCAGCTCATTATCAGACTCATCCCAGATGTTGATCGGAATTCTCTGATTGATACCCTCCTCATCGGAGGAACTTCCCCAAACATCCACGACCATCAGATCCATTACGTGAGGGACGTTCGGATTTACGTAGGAAGGGTCCAACGATCCATACCGAGCCCAGCCTATCAGTTCTTCATAGTCCTTGAGGAACACTCCATTCATTCTTCTAGCGACGAGTGGAATAGCACCCCTTCGGATACACATGAGTTGCTCCTGATCGCTCAAGGTGACCCGACATGAGGCATACTTGAGCCTCCATCTCCTAGCATAATCCACGAATGCTTCCTCAGGAAATTGCTTGATCCTTTCTAAATCTTCCAACGACCCAGTCCACGGGATGTACATCTCATATCTCTGCACGAAAGCCTCCATGAGGGACCCCCAGTCCTCTTTTGCCTTTGCCGAGAGCATTCGGTGCCATATCAAAGGTTCTCCTACGAGTGTCTTTGGAAAATGTTGAACCAACTCACTTCGATAGAGTCCTGTGTCAAACATGTAGGCACGAAAACAGTTTATGTGGTCGATGGGGTTCTCACCTCCTTTGTACTTAGCCATGGTTAACACCGCCTCAAGCGTCTCCTCATCGGGTAACATCGGCACTTCCTCTGGGTATCCCCCTGCGGGGTACTTCTTGATGAATTTCTTAGTCATTTCAGCCCAATTCACTTTAACGTTCATCGGAAGAGACATATACCACACTAGTGACTCTCCCGCCAACGAGTTGCAAAACAAATTCGTGATTTCGTCCTCTTTGAAGCCCAAAGGACCCATAGCGGATAGGTAAAAATGCAAGTGCTCCATGGGGTCCTTGCCTTCATTATACTTGCTGACAGTCGGAAACGGATGTTTGATAGGCCCAATTTGCATCGCGCTATGTTCCCCCACCTGTGTTCGGGCTTTTCGATACTTCACCAAAAACAAGCTTGACATTAGTGACCAATCACGCTTAGTCGAGTCAGGTAGCGATTGAAACCACTTCAAAGGTACGCCTACCAGCGAGAGATAGAACCATGGAGCGACTTCTTCCACTTTATATGGCTCCCCAAACATGGCACACACATACCCATACAAATGAGCTTCGGGGTCTTCTACCCCACTAAACAATTTCAACATAGGCATGATCCTCTGAGACGATACTTCTTCGGTTTCCTCAGTTTTAGTTCTATCATCCATCACTTCTTCCGTTGGCTGTTCCTCCAAAACAGACACGCATAAGCCATCTTCCACATTCCTTCTCTCATTGGAGTCCAACAGCTCCTCCTTGAATTCGCAGAATGACTCCACCACAAAGCTCTCTTCCAACCCAGATCCAATTGCGCTCACCCTATGACTAGGCGATGGATTGCACTTAAGGGGAGAGTTTGCTGACGATGGGTCCACTATTTTCTTATTATCAATCAGATCCTGGATCTCATGCTTTAGCCTCTCACAATTTTCAATGGTGTGCCCGTAGTTACTATGGAACTCGCAATACCCCCTGGTCATCATCCGTGGTGTGGGCCCTGTCTTGTTTTTGGGAGTAAGGGCTTTCAGCAACTCCTTTTTCTACAATCGTTCGAAAACTTTTGCATAGGTCAGGTCAAATTGGGCGAACTGTCTTTTCCCGATAGCGTTAAGTTCAAGCACTTTCACTGCGGTAGGTTCTATATTGGTACTTGGCCCTCCGACACTATACCCCGACTTCGTACATTTAATATAAGCTCTTTTCGGATCTCCATCCCCCTCACTTGTCAAAGCATAGCCATACACCTGATTAAAATCGGTGAAAGGCATACATCGCAGCTCATTCCTAACATGCGGAAAAGTGTTGCTGATTACCATCCGGATCTGATCCTGCTCCGACGGCTTCTGTTCCATAATTGTTGCCTTAGCTCTCCACCTACTCACAAAGTCGGACAAGGACTCCCCAGCCTGCTGCTTGGTGCTCTCTAGCTCCCTCAAAGTGACCTCAAACATAGTGTTGAAGCTATATTGGGCTATGAATGACTTCACTAACTCCTTCCAATCCCTCTTCGTCACCAGTGGCAACGCATGAAACCACACGAGGGCACCCCCCTCCAAATAAGCACTGAACAGCCCCAACATTGTTCCTCAGTCAGAATTGTGTGCTCCATTGCTGCCACATATCGGTTCACATAGGCCATAGGATCCCCAGTTCCATCAAACTTCTTCATGTCAGGAAGCCGGAACTTTAAAGGCAAAGCCGTTGCCGATGAATAGTTTTTCAGATTATAAAAGTCTTGACCTCCGGAGCTTACCCCACGTAGATCATGCACTCCCTGAGTGATGTTCTGCTTCCATTCCTCTTCCCTTTGCTTTCTCTTCCCCAAACTGCTTGTTACGCAATCCTGATAGTTATCTCCAAAACGGGGACCCGTGCTCACAATGTTCTTAGCTGGTTTACTGCTACTCTTGTTACTCTTAATTGCAAGCTCATCCAGCTGGACTAAAATTGCGGTTAACTCATCATTGATGTTGTTTACCACTCTTTCTAACCCTGGTATTCTCTCATCTGGCGTAGGCATACTGACCAAAGACTGAGCTGATTCGGACAACGATGATTCGAACGCCACAACTGCTGATTCGGGACTAACGATCTGTAACTGATCAAACTGCCTAACTAGCCGGCTACTCTCGAGGTACCAAGACTTCTTAATGGTGATGTCTGCGTAAGCAACACTCATTTCAGTATGTATGCATGATTTATATGCATGAGTCGTGGTGTGTGCGTTTATTATTTTCGGATATATAAGATAAGAAGAACAAACGTCAGTCTAATTACACGTATCACCACATCTCTCTTCCACCCTTATTCCTCCACACACTCGATGGTCCAAGTCTCTTTCCTAGGATTTTGGTTTGGGGCTCACATTGCGGTCCAGGGGACGCGTGATGCCGTCGATTTTTGCGGAAAATTAAATCATTCATCATACAATACAGTTCGTTTTTGACGCATCAGCGTTTAGTGACTACGAAATCGACCAAGTTGGATTGTCCTTTCGGAATAACTCGTTTTTTGTCCTTTCGCGAGACGCATTAGTTCGGGTTTTGACTCCCTTTGAGCGCATCTCGGTTTTTAGACGTGGTACGAGTTATTCTTCTAGTCCAATCGTTCGTTATTGACGATGACCCGTTCCTTTTTATTTGCGTGAGTTCGTGTCTCGATTTTTGGATTACAACGGGATCTTTTGGATCTATCGAGAGACGCAGCCACGTGTTTATTTAGTGATGAAATCACTTTTGGATTTTATTTTAGGGAACGGACTCATCGCGTAACGCGTTTGTTCTTAACGTCGAGGATCCGTTTGCTCATTTTAGCTACGTGAAAAGACGGCGAGTCTTATTTTGAGCGCACGATAATCTTTCGGCTAGCAACAATTCATTGTTCTTCCCAATCCACGGGATATATCATCTTAGTGTGGTTATAGAAAATCAACGTTTCGTTGAATCGCGTGTTTGTTCGAAGCGAGGATATCACCGTTTTCTTTCCTTTAGGCGCGAATTAAGCAAACACGTACATCGGGCCATATTTCTTGCAGTTTTGGTAACGGTCGAAATGATCGAGTCGTTAGTCAAAACCCGCAGTCTCGTCCATATGGCGCAATTATGCGGTTTGGCTTAATTCGGCTTCGAGATTTTAAACGGGGTATACACTTGTTCGAGGCATGTATTCAACGGCATTGGTTTATTTTCTTTAACTACTCTCGGGATTGACATATATCGTAGATTTCGGAATGATTTTGGTCGTTTAGTTCATTTTTCGCTTTTCTTTTCTTAGTCACTTCTACGGACACGTCCATTTCTCTTAAGAACGACACGGGGTATAACGTAAAAGCTCGTCTTTTATTCGGAAGGGACGGGCTACTTGTGCGAAACTTTTCACGTTACGACAGGGTCGTTCAAAACAGAAATGTTCTTCGTTTTCGTTTCGTTATGATCTCGTTTTATCCCAATTTATTTAAAGAATGTGAATAACGGCTACTGTTAATATAGTCTTTTGTATCGAGATGTAATTATCCTTAATACCAAACCGATTCATACTAATATGCGCTTACGTCATAACGCATTTCCTGAACATGTGCCTTCGTCGGGACACCGAAAGGGACAAAGCGGGTCGCACATGTTCATTCATATGAGATGACTAAGTCGTCTTTAGTTCAAATCGTTTCGATGTTTTTAGGGTAATTAGTATGTCGATTCATGAGTATATATTAACACATCGTCCCATTTTCTTTACATACTTTAGGATTAGACACGTATCATGGCGGTTTGAAAACACGAACTGATTCATTTATCACATCAAAAATAGTAACGGGTAATCCTATGGAAATTTCTAAGGCTATTATATGCTGACACGGCTGACCGCGGGACCTCACAGGACCGCACAGATTCGCCCCTAACGAATGGATGGGGACCCTCTGGCGCCTTACTGTAAGGGGGAACTTACGCTAGCCTCTTTCGAGCGACGAATGGACTCTCGCTAGAGGTTTCGCGGAAATTACCCAAAGGGTTTGCAATAATGCACATGAATGCATACGAAAAGAAGTAAAACGATCCGTCCCCGTTAAGGGCTTAATACACGCCTTCCGGAATCAAATTTCTCGCTTCCCCAGCAGAGTCGCCACTTGTTAGACGAGGTGCCGCGGCCTAATCTCCCGGGCGGACCGGGGGGTGGACACCTCATGGCGACGTAAGCGGTGATTGGCGCCGAAAGCAATCAATCGTGGAATCAAGCTGCTCGGCAGGACCGGAGCTCGGAGATATGAAAGAGTCGCCACCCACGAATGGGAAAATGAACACCGATCCCTTGCGGGAGACCGGTGTGGGTTCGGGAAACTTAGGTACGAGCCGAGAAGGCTAGCTCCTTTCCGGAGAAAGGCTACTAGGCACCCCGACATCGCCCGGTTATGAACCACCGGCCTCCTACTCAACATGTTAGGCGATAACGGACTAATCGTATACTTCTTTAAGTTTAAAATTCATTTGAAACCTTTTCTTTCTCTTTTTAGAAACCGTTTTGAGCATATATTATCGAAAAGCCATTTTAGTAAAGAATCACCCATTTTGCATAATTTAAAATATATAGGAGAGAGAGGGGGATAGAAGAAAGAATTGATTTATTTACAGTGTGATTTATGCTTCGATTTACATGTTATTTCTATGCTAATCTCATTCCCCAAAACGAGTTTTTATTTACATGGTTCATACCTGAATCGTCGTTGGAACGATTTAGGTACGTTTCAAAGCCCTGTTAATTATCATGATATCGACTCGAATCGCCGTTGGAACGGTTCGAGTGTTTAAAAGGGTGAGATAAAAAGCTTTAACAAGGAAACGTGATTAAGCATACAAGTCCGTTTAGATAAGAAAGCTATTCAAAACTCTATTACTTACAAATAAAAACGATTTTAATTACAAGGTTCGCTTAATCCGCCGTTGGAACGGATTAAGGTTTCAAAACGTGATGTTTTTAGGAAGTCGTTTGAAATGGCAAAAATCTTTTATTTACACTAGAAACCTCTAAAAACTCTTAACTTAAATAACCAAATTGAAATCTATTTTTGTGGTTTATTTTTCCATTTTTCACTCTATTTACTCATCACTTAAACATAATCACAATAATGAACCAATTAAATTCAAAAAAACCCCACCATGATACATTTGAAATATATATACATATTTTGGTAAAAATGGTATTTATACCTATAGATTAAAAATGAGGTAAATAAAGATACTTATGCTATGATAGTTAATAAGTAAAAATAGTAATGAAAACAATACTTTAATTGAAAACAAGTAAAAAAAATGAACAAGGTTCATAAAGGATAAGAAAATAGCTTTTAATCTCAAAATAACTATTATGATAAATATATAGAAAATAACCCTCCCTAAGTACACATCTAAATATTAGCACCCAAATAGTATTTAATGAACTCAAAAGTATTTATTAATTAGTTACCCAAAAGACTCAAGTAAATAATACCCAACATAATAACTAATATAGCTTAAATGGTATAAAAGCTCAAAGATAGTCCCTACTTCAATAAGGAAGCCAAAAACCCAAAATAATAACCATAACTAAACCCATATATGAATATACATACATACTACATACACACCATTAATATTTATACTAATTAATCACCCCGTATACGTATATGTAAATAAAAATGGACAGAAATGGAAAACATCTAAATCAGTCCTTGTTTTATGAATTAATAAAAAAAACAATACCCAAATAAACTCAAACCCACATATTAAAGCCTAATTACCTAATATCTATATATCTATCTATCTATATATATATATATTCTAACAATTAACTCACACATAAATAAATACATATAAACTAACATTTAGTCTTAAAAAATTATTAAAAAATAAATACATGTACAAATGCTCCCCAAATATCAACCCAAAGTAAAAGAGTAAACAATGACGATTTTAAAAGGTTCCAGCAGATTTTGGACGGAAAATCCGTCACTGATCTGCTTTTAGTGACAAAAAGATGGAAAATATCAGAAACAGTCCTTTAACATTCCAGATTTATTAAAAAGCTTTAGATCTAATCTATTCTATCATTTTTGGCCTCCGAACTACCCAAATCGGGTCATAGTCTATAACGGAGACTCTCAAAACGATGTTTTATTTTAAAACGTTAATTAAAACATTTTCTAAATCTAGATCTACAACATTTTAGCCCGAACTACCCCTAAATGGGGTCACGGTTCGTATTGGGACATAAAACGAGGTTTTTATTTTAGATCCAAACTCAAGTATTTGTAGAATGAAAACAGAAAATTAATTTGACAAATCTAAACAATAAAAGTGCAAAAACAAATAAATAAATAGATCTAAACAACAAAAAGAGATGAATAAATAAACGGGTCTAGTTCCTCGGATTATTACCTCTCAATCGGTAATAGGAATGCCAAATCAAGTCGATTGATAGTGTTTTGAGTCGGATTTTTTGTGTTTTTGCTTTGTTCGGGTCTCGGGGAATTTTTCCAAGGGTTCGGGTTTTTTCTTCCCTTCCTTAATGCTTTGGACTCCATCCTATTTATAGGCAAATGGAGCCCTAAGCTTAATTTATTTTTGCCTCCAAGCCAACTTGGAGCCAAAGAAAAGCTAAATTAGCTTAGGAAATTACATAGCAATTTCCTTTTCATCATTAATCATCATTATTATTATTATTTGTTATTTTATTTATTTTTTATTTTCTTTAAAAACAAATTAAAGCACTTGGCCAAAGCCAAGTGCAATTGGGTTGGGCTTGGGCGGCCCCGTGACGAAAATAGCGGCCCCCGACGGGGCCGAGTTTATATTTGTAATAAAAAAAATAAAAGTAAAAAATATTTAAACAAATAAAATCTACCTAAAATTAACCGAAATCAAAAAATGATTTTTGTCAAAACCGATTTTATAAAATCGATCTTTTTACAAAACTATTTTTTTATTGTTCAAATTCTACAACCAAAACCCCTATCGATCCGAGATTTCATTAATAATGAAACACCCCGAACTCGGCGAGACGATTTAAGATTTCATTCTTGGAACCGATTCGCCCGTCATCTCGATTCGATTTCCGAATTCGATCAAACCGGTCTTCACGGTTCCTTTAAACAACGTTTTTTTTTATATTTATTATTTTTATTGACTCATCATTTATTTTAATTGACTGATTTGGATTCCTTTTTATAATTTTTCTTCATCGGTCCTCCGACCCCGGTGTCTACAGGAGTCGTTATATATTGGATTGAGCATTTATCACTCCCGATAAATGGGAGATACATCCATGGATCGTTTGTGGAAGACTCGACTCTAAATCCTTGCAAGGTGATAGCTTAAGAGTAAGAAATACAGATTTCACTTAACCTATCTTTTTGAGTTGACTCGGCCTGTACAAGTAAAACGAACGTCTCGCTATATGTGACTTGACATCACCCATAGTCATAAGATTCAGTTCAAGGATGTAGTTGATAAAGGATCGAATTATACTGTAACTAATACGGAAAGGTTAACGACAGAATCAACCTGTCTTCTTATAGCTCTGGGGGAATGATTACGGACTTGCTAATCACGTACTCTGTACATCATTCTGCTATGCAAAGATTAAATATAATTCTTTGAAAATTAATTTAATAACGTTGCATACGGCTAGAAGCAATAAGAACCTAATGGATCACACATAAGACTTGGAACCTAAAAGAGAGATAGATGTTAATTAATTGATAGAAGCCCAATAAGGCCCATGGACATAAGGGGGTCGAAATTCATGTAGTGATATACATGAATAATTAATTTGATTTTGTTAATCCTAATTAGATTAGGAATATGAATTAAATTAATTAAGAGATAATTAAGTTAGGAGTTTTAATTAGATTAATATACTCCTATTATTATCCAATAAGGTTATTATTATTATCCTTAATATATTAGATATATAGTGAGATAATAATTAGGAATTCTATTCCGAATGGAATTCCTATTCAGTAACCTAATTCTATCTAACTAGGGATTAGATACAAGAGATTATAAATACCCCTTCCCTTGAGATTTTCGAAATCCAAGCAAGCCATACCCTACTTGTGATTTTCGAAATTCACCTAGTCCAAGAGAGAGAAAATTCGACACCCCTAGTTCGAGGACGAGATTTCTCTACGGCTTCGTTTGATCAATTGATTTTCATCTATTTCTTTTATCCTTGATCTTGTGTTGATTAATTAGAGGCAATCTACTTTGGTTGCTATTCAACGGTTGATTCTAAATTAATCTTCCCGTGTTTTATTTCGTGTTTGGGAACTCAAAGAAGAAAAACAAACAAAAGGGAGAAATTCGTTTTACTACTCCTACATCAGGTCAGTTCACGATTTCGCGGATTCCCGGAGATTGAACCGTCGGATCGTCACGATTTTTGGACAGGAGCTTCTAGACATATTCTTCCACGTTTCAACCGAAGGGATTGTCGTTCGGAGGTTTGGAAGGTCTGTTTCGGATAGGGGCAGATTGGTAGACAGTTTCTATCTCTTTTGAAGTTGTGGGCACTTCGTTTGCAACGGTAGATAGAACTTCTAAAAGGTATTTCTTCTTATCCTTCTTTATATGAAATAACGGTTAACGGATCTTGTGGTTAAATGGAAATAGGTTAAAATTTTTATATTTCTGCTGCTATACCTTATCCTAATTTCCAACAGTGGTATCAGAGACATCGTTAAATCCGTTATTTCATATATGAAAATTTAGAAGTTTTCAACATGATTGAATAAATATTTATAGTTAGGATTAATTAACAAATTGTTTTGATTAATTAATTCTAAAGATAAATAAGTTTTAATTAATTGTTAATTAAAATAGATTGTGCGTATGTTCCTAATTATTTTGGTTGATAATCATCATAACAAAATCTATTAGTTTTATAGTTAGATTGATAAAATCAGTTTTATTAATTCTAAAGATAAAACGGAAATCTATAGTAGTTTTTCCTATTTTCTGAAAATCGTTTTAAAACCGTTTTAGAACTGATATATATATATATATATATATATATATATATATATATATATATATATTTAAAATCGTTTTTATATATTTTAAATACATATGTTTCAGAAATTGATAGTTTTCTGTTTTGATTATCGAATGAAAAATTCATTTAAAAGTTTGTTTTACCAATTTGTAAACCAAAATGTTAAATGAATTAAAATCAAAATAATTGGGACGTGCATAATTAAAGTTTTGTATAGTTATATTAATCTAAAGATTAATATAAAAGATACGAAACTATTAGAAGTAAAATTGGATGAAAGTTAATTTGATATGTTAATGTGATTAACATAAATATTACATAAGATAGTTATGTAATCAACCAATTAAATTTATTTAATTGAGTCTATGCATGTTTGGAGTTATGGACATATTTTGGACCCTCTTTTAGTCTTTTGGTATTTTTAAAATAGGGCCTGCAAGTCCTGCCTTTCTACTATCTATTGTAATTTCTCCTCTCATATAATTCCCTTCAATTCAATTGAAGTTTTCTTTAGTAGTATAGAAATTAATATGTAATTTCAAGGCGCCATGGAGAAGACGGAGGACCTAAAGAGAAATATGTAATAGTTAGTATTTCCTTAGGTTTTGCCCTTTTATTCCGTCTCTGGCTCGACAGAATAATTTAGATGATATGTCCATAACGCCAATGTATGTGAATGTATGTGTCTGATGTATGCTAAAGCAAATCAAGACTAAGTTAGATTATGAGACCTAAAATAAAATCCCTCATTAAAAAGTTAAGTAAATAAACAAGTTATTAAAATCGGTTGCCCCTCCCTAATATTATAATTCAGCCGGCAGTGCTGAGGGCCTTTGGGTTGTTGAGTAAACTCAAGCTCGGGGTCCTTTCGGTAACACCTGAATTATCGAAAATCATTTTTCATGAATATGGGGTAATACTTAAATTAGATTATGATAATTGGATGAGTAAGCTCATGTTGTCATGAACTAATGGGCAAGACCGTTGGGATTAATATGAATAGCATATTAGTTACTAATGTGGTTAGTAACCCAATAACCTAGGAATCACATTAAAGATGTGATTGATTACATGAATCTACCTAATGAATGAGACTAGCTTGTTGAGTAAACTCAAGGCAAAATCTCAGGAGTTAGGATCCTAGCTCACTAAAGGATTTGTGAAATTCTTCGAATTAATATGGAGGGCTATTAATTTGGCAAAATAGTGGGAGCAATCTAAAATAAACTAAAAGGCCTATAATTATAGATTGATATATTTTAAGCAAATGAATGACATACGTTTACTCTTTCTCACTCTCAGGTTTAATTAAACCCACTCTTATAATCATGACTAAAACCAATCTGCAAAACATTCTTACCGATAACAAATTGAATGGTTCAAACTTCACCGACTGGTTTCGTAACCTCAAAATTGTTTTGAAGTTCGATAAAATAGGGTATGTACTTGATACATCGATACCCCCTCTCCCTGCTGATGATGCTCCCATTGAGGAAATTGATGCTTACAAGAAGCATAAGGCTGATGATGATCATGTCGGATGCATCATACTTGCATCGATGACACCGGAATTACAAAGGCAACTTGAGGAAATGGATGCCTATTCCATCATCATGCACCTAAAGGAATTGTTTGGGAAACAAACCAGGTGCGAACGCTACGAGATATCCAAGTTGTTATATTGTAGTAGGATGCAAGAGGGCACATCTGTCATGACACATTGTGTCAAGATGATTGGCTACATTACCAAACTTTTTAGTATTGGATTTGCGATGGATTTGCGATGGATAACGAATTAAGTATAGACTTAATTCTTCAATCCCTCCCAGAAAGTTATTCACAGTTCATTATGAACTATCAGATGAATGACTTGCAAACCTCTCTTGAAGAGCTTGCAAATATGCTCAAGTCAGTTGAGCCTAATTTGAAGAAAGACAAAGCCATACCGGCTCTTGTCATTGAGGGATCAAAGAAAAGGAAAGGGAGCTATCCCAATCCTAATTATCCCAAGAAAGGTAAGAAAGCCGTGCCCTACAAAGCTAAGGGAAAGGAAGTGAAGAAACACAAAGGAGAGTGCCACTTCTGTGGTAAAGACGGGCATTGGAAAAAGAAACTGTTGGTGTACCTAGCCTTCCTCAAAAGGGGGAGAAGCTGGGACTTCAACATCTGGTATGTTTTATATTGAAATTTCACAGTCTGAATCTTTTGGTACTTGATACCGGATGCAGCCTGAGGATATTCCAGGAATATCTAGAAATATTATTTCTATTAGCCGCCTTATTGACGAGGACTTTTCATATTTCAATAAAAGACAAGAGTTGCAATTTTTATAAAGATTCGATCTTTTATTTTTTAGGAATATCACAAAATGGGATTTATGTGTTAGATGACAAAATTCCTGTTTTTGCAATTGATACCAAAAGACATAAGCTAGATAATTCAACTTACTTGTGGCATTGTCGTTTAGGCCATATAAACAAGAGACGCATGCTAAAGCTACATTCAGATGGGCTTATAGATCCAATCGATCCCGAATCATTGGAAACATGCGAATCATGTTTAAAAGGTAAAATGACAAAGACACCCTTTAGCAATAAAGGTGAGCGTGTATCAGACACTCTAGGACTCATTCATTCAGATGTATGCGGTCCTATGTCAGTCCAAGCAAGAGGAGGATTCAGATTCTTCATAAGCTTCATAGATGACCATACCCGATATGGTTACATCTACTTGATGAAGCACAAATCAGAAGCTTTTGAGAAATTCAAATGCTTCAAGAATGAAGTAGAAAATCAATTAGGAAAGAAAATAAAGACGCTTCGATCTGATCGAGGTGGTGAATATCTTTCAGATGATTTTCTGAATTATCTAACTGAATGTGGGATATGCTCACAATGGACACCTCCCTATACACCACAACACAATGGTGTGTCCGAGAGGAGAAACCGTACCCTATTAGATATGGTACGATCCATGATGAGCATGGCCTTACTTCCAAAGACGTTCTGGGGCTATGCCTTAGAAACTGCCCTCTTCACCCTAAATCAAGTACCAACTAAATCCGCTAGTTCCACACCATATGAATCGTTCGTTGGTAGGAAACCCGTGTTTTCATTTATGAGAGTATGGGGTTGTTCAGCCTTTGTCAAACGCATTGCGTCCGACAAACTAGATTCGAAATCTGATAAATGTTTCTTCATTGGATACCCTAAGGAAACTATGGGATATTACTTCTATCATCCAGATGATCAGAAAGTAATCGTATCCAAGCACGCAACCTTCTTAGAGAAAGAGTTTCTCGAAGAAACACAAAAGGGAAGCATGATTGAACTTGACGAAGTTCAAGAAGAAGAAACACCGACTGAAACAACAGAGGCGGTTGAGGTACCCGAAGGAGTCCCATTAGATGAGACCCCAGTGCCACCTATTCGTAGATCACAAAGAGTTCGTGAACTCCCAGTTAGATATGGTTTTCTAGTGGGAGATGATAATGAGGTTCCCGTATTAGACGACGAACCCGAAAACTACGAAGAGGCTCTTACTAGTCCAGATTCTAAAGCATGGCTTGAGGCCATAGAATGGATTCCATGTATACTAACCAAGTGTGGACTTTGGTTGATCCACCCGAAGGGATAATACCCATTGGGTGCAGGTGGACCTTCAAAAAGAAGACAGACATGGATGGAAAGGTTATCACCTACAAAGCTAGGTTAGTAGCGAAAGGATATCGTCAGAAGCAAGGAATTGATTATGACGAAACTTTCTCTCTTGTGGCTATGTCCAAATCAATCAGAATCATGCTTGCAATTGCCGCTCACTACGATTATGAGATTTGGCAAATGGATATGAAAACAGCTTTCCTAAACGGAAACCTGCTTGAGGATGTATATATGATGCAGCCTGAAGGTTTCATATCGAAGGATGCAAATAAAGTTTGCAAACTTCAGAGATCCATTTATGGACTCAAGCAAGCATCTAGAAGCTGGAATAAGCGTTTTGACGAAACCATAAAACAATTTGGTTTTGAACAAAATTGCGAAGAAGCTTGCATTTACAAGAAAGCAAGTGGGAGCTCTATAGCATTTCTCATACTATATGTGGACGATATATTATTAATGGGAAATGACGTTGCTCTCTTACAGTCAGTGAAAGTATGGTTATCTGGTAACTTCTCAATGAAAGACCTTGGTGAAGCAGCTTATATACTTGGTATAAAGATCTATAGAGATAGATCGAGAAGACTGCTTGGTCTTTCACAGGCTACATACATTGAAAAGGTGCTAAATCGGTTTAGCATGCTTGAATCGAAACGAGGTAACTTACCCATGTTACATGGAGTAAAGTTAAACAATCATCAATGTCCTAAAACCGATGATGATAAACGACGCATGGCTGTAGTCCCGTACGCCAGCGGAATCGGTTCGATTATGTATGCTATGCTATGCACTAGACCTGACGTAGCGTTCGCGTTATCTGTAACGAGTCGTTACCAAGGGAATCTGGGAGACGAGCATTGGATTGCCGTCAAGAACATTCTTAAGTACTTGAGAAGAACTAAAGATATGTTCCTAGTGTACGGAGAAGGTGATCTGAAAATAGAAGGATTTTCAGACGCAAGTCATCTCACAGATGAGAATGATTATAAATCCCAATCAGGATACCTGTTTATCTTGAATGGGGGCGCGGTCAGTTGGAAGAGTTCCAAGCAGGGAAGCGTAGCTTTCTCTACGACCGAGTCAGAGTATATCGCAGCTGCGGAAGCAGCAAAGGAAGCGGTTTGGATTAGAAAGTTCATTACAGAACTAGGTGTGGTGCCTGACATTGTCAATCCCATTACACTGTACTGTGATAACAATGGAGCCATTGCGCAAGCAAAGGAACCACGGTCTCATAATGCATCCAAGCATTAGCTTAAGCGATACCACATCATTAGAGAGATTGTGGCTAGAGGAGATGTGAGAATAGAAAGAGTACCTACAAAGGACAACGTTGCAGATCCGTTGACAAAGCCTTTAACCCAGAGAATACATGATTGTCATTTA
The DNA here is from genome assembly GCF_963576675.1 of Euphorbia lathyris. Classification (NCBI taxonomy): domain Eukaryota; kingdom Viridiplantae; phylum Streptophyta; class Magnoliopsida; order Malpighiales; family Euphorbiaceae; genus Euphorbia; species Euphorbia lathyris. The sequence continues at coordinate 46,959,290 of NC_088913.1, forward strand.
ACTTCTACTGGGATAAGTTTTAGAAACAATTGGCTTTAGTCCAAGTGGGAGTATGTTGGGGTTTAGTGTCCTATAGACAATTGTTCTAGGATACAAACTTAATGTAAATGAATTGTTCTTTATATCATTTGTTTAATGAGATATATGTTTTATAACTATATAAAGGCAATCCCTTTTAAGCACTAAATAAAGTCTAATAAAAGGAAATCCGTAAGTTTATTTAAAGTGATTATAAAGTGTTCATACAAGCATGAAGTGAGACAAAACTTTATAGTAAACTGATAAACTTAAAACCACCCCAAGTCAAGTGATATGTTTGGGATTGACATATCGCTGTTGAGACTTGTATGTAACAATGTCTTCTGTCCGACAGAAAGCTGATCTCACAAGCTTCATATATACAGATATCTGGACAGTTACATAGATCCGATGAAACGTTGTTCATTAGGATTGGGGATCCGATTTGAGATAACAGGATGGGTAGATTCATCCTTGTCACCTGTTCATCTCATTGGTATTAATAGGTATAACTAATCCTCAGACTCAAAGGAATATTCGGAATGTGACGCTTTGACTCTGGTGTAACACGATCCTTAATAGAGATGACTCTGGGGTATGAACAGTAGACGTTGGGTATCACATGAAGTAATTGCGGAGTCGTTATATATTGGATTGAGCATTTATCACTCCTGATAAATGGGAGATACATCCATGGATCGCTTGTGGAAGACTCGACTCTAAACCCTTGCAAGGTGATAGCTTAAGAGTAAGAAATACAGATTTCACTTAACCTATCTTTTTGAGTTGACTCGGCCTGTACAAGTAAAACGAACGTCTCGCTATATGTGACTTGACATCACCCATAGTCATAAGATTCAGTTCAAGGATGTAGTTGATAAAGGATCGAATTATACTGTAACTAATACGGAAAGGTTAACGACAGAATCAACCTGTCTTCTTATAGCTCTGGGGGAATGATTACGGACTTGCTAATCACATACTCTGTACATCATTCCGTTATGCAAAGATTAAATATAATTCTTTGAAAATTAATTTAATAACGTTGCATACGGCTAGAAGCAATAAGAACCTAATGGATCACACATAAGACTTGGAACCTAAAAGAGAGATAGATGTTAATTAATTGATAGAAGCCCAATTGAGCCCAATAAGGCCCATGGACATAAGGGGGTCGAAATTCATGTAGTGATATACATGAATAATTAATTTGATTTTGTTAATCCTAATTAGATTAGGAATATGAATTAAATTAATTAAGAGATAATTAAGTTAGGAGTTTTAATTAGATTAATATACTCCTATTATTATCCAATAAGGTTATTATTATTATCCTTAATATATTAGATATATAGTGAGATAATAATTAGGAATTCTATTCCGAATGGAATTCCTATTCAGTAACCTAATTCTATCTAACTAGGGATTAGATACAAGAGATTATAAATACCCCTTCCCTTGAGATTTTCGAAATCCAAGCAAGCCATACCCTACTTGTGATTTTCGAAATTCACCTGGTCCAAGAGAGAGAAAATTCGACACCCCTAGTTCGAGGACGAGATTTCTCTACGGCTTCGTTTGATCAATTGATTTTCATCTATTTCTTTTATCCTTGATCTTGTGTTGATTAATTAGAGGCAATCTACCTGCTATTCAACGGTTGATTCTAAATTAATCTTCCCGTGTTTTATTTCGTGTTTGGGAACTCAAAGAAGAAAAACAAACAAAAGGGAGAAATTCGTTTTACTACTCCTACATCAGGTCAGTTCACGATTTCACGGATTCCCGGAGATTGAACCGTCGGATCGTCGTGATTTTTGGACAGGAGCTTCTAGACATATTCTTCCACGTTTCCACCAAAGGGACTGTCGTTCGGAGGTCTGGAAGGACTGTTTCGGATAGGGGCAGATTGGTAGACAGTTTCTATCTCTTTTGAAGTTGTGGGCACTTCGTTTGCAACGGTAGATAGAACTTCTAAAAGGTATTTCTTCTTATCCTTCTTTATATGAAATAACGGTTAACGGATCTTGTGGTTAAATGGAAATAGGTTAAAAAATTTATATTTCCGCTGCTATACCTTAGCCTAATTTCCAACAGGGACATTGGGACCTGTCTTTCGGATTTAACTATGATGTTGGACTCGATCAAATAGCACTCAACAAAGCCTAAAGATCTAATACATAGCATGCAATTTAATCCACAAGCTAGTTATTGTTCTATCCGGTTTAACATCTTTAATAAAGACTAAAATACCCTTTTTACCCCGTGTTTAGTTTTATTCCATTTCAACGTTACCTAAAACATGCAAATATACAATAAAAGTAAATTTACTGAAATAAACAAATAAATCCTAAACTCGCCGAGTTAAGACATAATTTTGTCTGTCTGCTCTCTGTCGCCGATCTGGCACAAGGTGCCCGATCAGTGACAAGGTCACTGATCGAGGATTACATCTCCTATTAGTGACCACTTACAGGAAGTAGATTTCCTTCTTGGTCAGAAAACCCAAAATAACAATAAATACAAATAGATTGCAACTTAAAGGAAAAGGGGCTTTAAAACCCCTTCAGAAGTTAGTTTTTGAGCGCTTTCCGAGTTTGTTGTGCATGGTAAGCCGATGAGCACGAGACAAGAACTTAGATCAGCAACCCGAGCTCGAAGATCAATGACTCTGAAAAATCAGAAAAAGGGCTCCAAATAAAATCAAAATCGAATTACAAAGATAATGAGAGAATTGAACCAGAAATGACGGTTCTTAGAAGTTTATTGACTTCAAGAACCAAATTATAGTGAAATGGGCTGTAGGAAACCCGATTTCGCCTATATAAAATAAAGATTAGTGTTTGGATTGGGTAGTTATACTCTCAAATATGATTGAATTGGTAAAAAAACCTATGTTTTCACTCTTTTTCACTTAGTTTCAAGTAATCTTTCACAAGTTTCAGTCACGTTCTCTTTGATTTCACTAAAAAAAACTCTTTTTTTCACTAAAACCACTTCTTTTTAACTTTTCTCCATTTTCCTGTCCCATTTTTTGGCAGTTTCCGCCTTTTAAATATAGTTTTAGGAATAAAACTAGCCAAATTTGAAATAAAATTGTTTGGTAATCGTCCATGGTCGTCGATCGGTGATGGTGGGTCCCGATGGGGGATTCTGTACCCAATCAGTTACTGACGGAGTTTAAATCCAGAAAATGAAGCCCACTTAACAGTTTTTGATGAAAAAATTAAGCTTAAAAGAAGAAGACATGATCCGGGTCTTAGATGTTGTTCCCACACAACGTGACGTGAATCCCACCTACACAAAACCGTAAGCAAGTAACATAGACTTATCATTAGGGTCGGAAAAAGTTCGTGCTCACATGCTGCCTCTCGATTAAGCGGTATTTTGAAGCCAATGTGTCAACTAAAACCTCAGTGTAAAAATTGCTTAATCGAAAAGAGCGCGAGGAGAGGGAAAAGAAAATTATACTTGAGTAATTGACTTGTCTTCTCGTAGTATTCCTTAGACTACCCTCATCATTTCTCAATCGTATTTTGACTAGAAAAAATATTTTTGCATCCCGATTGAGAATGATGAGGTGGTGAACAATGCCCCTTTTGCCTCGTGCGGCGTGATCCCCTTTTGTCTCGGGGACAATACTGAATTTAACTCGAAATGAATAAGGGTTATCATACCTCATCCCAAAGGTGCTGAGAATTTGTTGGAGTTTTATAATACCTTGTCCCGGAGGTGCTAAGGACTGGTTGGACTTTTATAATACCTTATCCTGGAGGTGTTGAAAACTGGTTGGACTTTTATAATACCTCATCCCGGAGGTTCTAAGAACTGGTTGGACTTATGTAATACCTCGTCCCAGATGTGCTGAGGATTTGTGTCCCGTCCAAAGGCTTTAAACTGGAATATTGTAACGACCTATACTGACAGTCTGACGCTACTTGATAATTTGGACCTATTTGACCTCGTCCGAAAGGTTCATCATAACAACCCATGTTGATGGCTTGAAGTTATGAGCAAAATTGAAATGATTGTACTTGGGAAAAATATTGATAATCACAATAATCTACATTGAGAAATGCAAGAAAATTCCCTTTCTCAAGGGTTAAAGATGTAAAAAATAACTGTAGGATTGAATTTAAGACATTTTAATGTAATCAATGCACCTGAGTAAATTAAAAATTGTTGTTAAAATATCGAAATAATAACTAATAGACTGGATTCAATTAATTTTAATTTGATTAAATGCATTTAAATAAGTGCCCCATCATATTCAGCATATGAAAAGTTGGAAATTGATCGACGGTTAAGTCGCTAATCGGGTGCATGGGTCACTGATTGGGGACTAGGTAACCGACCAGGGAGCTATGTAGACAAACAGCCTATAAATATAACAGGAGAGTGCCATTGTTGGTTACATTTCATTAACCTACCTTTGGCATTCCTCTATACAATCACCTCATATTTTCTTGCAATGGAAAATCAAAGACACATTACACATCTGGTAACAACCCAAATGTATTTTCTAGAGTGAAGAATAAGGGCAAATCAATAGAAATATGGCAAGCCGTTATTCTTTCTAGAAGAAGGATTAATGATAATTAATAACAATTAATGCATGATTAATGTGGAATTAATGATAATTAATGCAAGATTAATGTAGGGGTGAATATGCAATAATGAAAAAAGATGGAGTCTCTAGCATTATGCCACACCACATGGACCATGACGAGACACATCATAACAAGATATGCACAATGAGAGTAGGTAAAAGAGACGCGCCATTGTTCTCAAGAAAAACGTACATACGCCTCAACGGTTCTAAAGAATACCAAAAGGCGCCTTTATAACCATCCCTGAATGGGAATAAATACAATTAAATGGCAATTAATAGCCATTAAGGGGAATAAAGACTTGATTGTTCGAATACACCATAATTAATGTCAAAGGTTACAAAAACCTATATAAATACCCCCACTCTGAGGTATTCGGGATACATTTACTGATTCATGCACACTCTTGTCGATTATTCTTATATTCTCAAACAACATACTACTTTTGATATCGAAGTGTCCCCTACCGATCCTAATGACACCTCACATGGAAGGGACCATAATCCAGGATTTTTTACAAGTTATCAATATCGTGCCACTAGTGCCTCAAGTTCAGACTCGAATGAGAGGGCTGCGCCTATGTTGCTTGAGCAACAGCCTATGGACCTGGTAGGGGTGCACATTGGGCGTCCTACCATGACGTCACTATATTCAAGCACACTACCTATGGAGGCACCGGTGGTCCTGTCTCGGGAGACACATTCCTCCAAACTACCTATAGGTTATCTTCCCTGTAACTAAGTTTAAACAATTAGATTGTTATGAACTCGGGTTTTCGGGACGTTTTATGTTTGAACCGGAGGTAAAAACATGTATAGGATAATTTTTTGAGTAAATATGCATGTTTTTGCATGTTTGGGGTTAGCCCGTTTTGGTAAAAATAGCATAAAACAATTAGTTTATCTGCTACTACTCGATGGTCGCTGATCGGAGACACCTTGGTTATGGTGGTCTCCGATCGGGAACGGAGTTGCCGATCGGGCACCGATGCGTATCCAATCGATGATGCCATAATATGAACATGGTGCTTATCTAGGACGTTGCCGATCAGTTCTTATCGATAGCTAACCACCTTAAATCGGTCTCCGATTGAGGACATAATACTGATCAAACACCGACTTTAAGCAGACCCCCTAATTTTGAAATAATGAGAAAACTGTCCTTTTTTAGAAACCCGAGTTCATATGAAAACTCAAAGTAAAAGACTAGCTTAGAATATATCTGTATTGCATATTGCTATTGTGTTTACCATTTTTCTTTGCAGCTCCGGCTCTATAGGTTTGCTGGTAACATGACCGTTTGTGCTGGATGGTGGAGAGACATGCCTAATGTCGTCCATGAGGGAGTGCAAGCTACTAGATTTGTGCCCTTTTTAGAGATGTTCCACCATTATAAGACCGATACTTCATCGAAGGCGTTGATTGCAACGATCGATAGGTGGATGGATTCTACACATACATTCCATCTACCTCTAGGCGAGATGACTATCACGCCATTAGATTTCACTGCCATGATGAGAGTCTGATCGGGTACCATCCTAGGGTGTTTGTATCCATGCGAGGACGGTCATTGCTTTTTGGCAGGTTTGATAGGGTGTGCTAAGTGCCAGGGACATAGAGCAGTACGCTAGGTGCTTTGTCTTGACCTTACTATCTACCACTCTTTTCTACACCGACAGCTTGGGCTTGGTGTTATATATCTTGGATGCTCTCACCAACTTGGATGCGGTGTCGACCTTTGCTTGGGCGCCTGCTTTAGCCCATCTGTTCCATAGGCTAGATCTCTACGTTCGTGATGGACTAAATGAGATAAATTCATTAGGCATCCTCATACATGTATATCTACTGAACTTCTGAATTTAATGCTTCCGTTCTTGTATTGCTTATACTGACTTTGTTTCTTATTGCAGATTTGGCTTATGAGCATGGACTGGTGCCGACGTCCATGTTGAGTGCACGTGCTGCTGCTCCTCTAGTTTTAGTAGGATATCTTAGGTCCAACTGAACTTGGACCATAGACTTATTTATAGATGGTATTAGGAACCATATGGCTGCTCTGACCTAGGACCAGGTATGCAATAATACAAGTTAGTTTAAATCAAATTGATTCAGTTCAAGTATTTACCTTTCCATATGTGGCAGGTACGGGCATTCCCTTGGGGGATGAGACTAGCTGGAGTGTTAACATGAGGATAGCTTCCCGATTGAGTACTTGCAGATTCGTAGACGAGTGCCCATTCACCTAGGTATACTACCTAGGAGATAGGATCCATGGTTGACAGAGGGACCCGCTAGACGCACTATTCCTTTCCTCCATCCGAGGAGATGGTCTACATCCCGTGTTATACTAAGGATGTGCACTTTAGGGACCTTATTAGTGTAGTCCAAGTGGCGAGGCATATAGAGGGTGATTGCCCCATATTCATTGAGATGTTCCTGCATTGGACACTAGTCCATCCTTGAGATGATGGCTATGTCCCTGAGGCACCTCCGCATGTATGTACATACTTTGTACTTGTTCATGCTTGATTGCTTGAATCCATTACTGATATATCTGCATACTACGGTCTAGGCATAGGACTAGGGTCGAGAAGTATGCTCAAAGTGCTTGAGTCGAGTCCTCATCAGGTCCTTATGCAGCTGCTAATGCCTCCGGCTCGAGAGTACGTGCCCCTATAGGAGATATAATGATTGGAGAGTTGACACAACACTTCAATACCAGCTCCTCTAGGCCAGTATTTGTTCTCTGTAAGCCTGTTCAATATGTTAATGCATGTATGCATACATGCATAAGATTATATATATATATATATATATATATTATGAATCCTAACTTATACAATATGAAGTATGCTCTACCGAGGAGAGATCATGACATGATGAGGAGGGAACGGGCTTTGCAGGATAGCCAGGCTGAGTTGGCGAGTGTTCGATCGCAGTTCCGAGCTATGCAGCACTAGTATGACAGATATAATGCCGAGGATGCCAGAGATTCAGAGGAGGATTAGGCGTTAGGACTAAGATGTAGTCTTTCCCTAGAGCTTATTTAGAACAATATGAAAACTTGAACCTTTATATTTTATGGTGATAAATAAAACACATTAATTACTTGTTTGTCATACATGTTGAATGCTTTACATATCATTGCAATCTCAAAAACTAAAACCAAACTTGTTATTGATCCAGTTATGCAAGGGCTTCAAAAGCAATCCCACGACTATAGGTGGACTTTTTTAAAAGCCGAGTACAACCAACACATTCCACTCTGTATGTGGGACATCCAGTATTATACTCCATCAACAATGAATGAAGAGTTCTTGACTACTGCAGTGAACTTCTGGGATGAGTCTGCTCACGTCTTTAGGTTTACTACGCAAGAGGTTTTCCCTACATACGAAGAATTCTACGCCATACTTGGAGTTTCTCTGACTTGGTCTCGGCCTCCAGCTTTACCTACATCTGACTACTCTAATATCGACACACTAGCTTCATTTCTAAGTATAATAGTAACTCAAGTGATTAAGCTGAGAGAAGACTCTGGCTCTACACTTTTACTGCGGATGACTGACATACTTGACTTATGCACAATCGCGGAAAACACTGAAGCTTCATTGTTGGGGCTGATGATTCTGTGCTATCTGATACTACACTTCTGTATTCCTATAGACTTGATTTGTGATTACAGGCCGATGTCAGTTGGAGACCGAATATTTGGAGGAACATGTCCCATTACTCTAGCGTTAGATGAGATTCTCATCTTCTTAGACCGTCAAGGTACCGGATTACAGACTTGCTGGACGGGTTGTCCTTCACTACTCTATGTAAGTAGCCGTATCTGATTAGCTTTGTTGATATTTGCTCTACATTTTTCCTAGTCGCATGTGAGCGACCGCAGAACCCTATTACCCTACTTTGAGAAGGTTTCGTTTTAGCAAATGGGATTCCGTTTTTACATGACACCGTCACTTAACTTTTTTAAGGACAACGCTTAGCGTGTCCCTTCTGGTGTATGCATTTAATTTTTTTACTAACTCATTTATTATGTTTTCGGATTAGTTTAATTATTTCAGAGTCGCCACTTGAGTTTTAATGTTTGGAACATGTGAAAAAGATTAGATGGCACATGGGCTCACAACATGCCACCTCTTCAGAGTTAGGTTTGTGACTTATACGTTTAAAGGGTCTGATTAATGAACGCGTAGACTTGTCTTTTATTAAAATATCATTTATATTCTACTCAAATTCCATTTCATTATTGATTTGCATTCGAAAGTGATAAATAAATATTGAAATGATAAAATATATTACATCACAATACAAATGACATAGATTGAAGGAAAATAGACAAACCTAGGCGCAGCGGAAATATAATTTTTTTTATCTATTTCCCTTTCCCAAGATCCGTTAATCGCTATTTCATACAAAGAGGGATTAAACAAGTGTACCTTTTCTGAAGATTAATCTACCATTGCAAACGAGTGCCCACAACTTCTTAACTGTATTTCACGAACAATGAAATCAATAGAAAAGAAAACAGTTAGTAATCAACCAATGAATAACAATCTAAATTGATTGCCTCTAAAGGTATCGACACGAGATCAACGAGAGAGTAAACAGAAGAGTAATTTAGTCAGGATGAAGTAAGAAGAATTTCTAGCCTCCAATATATGCTTGGCTGAAATCCAAACCCTAGTTGTATTACTTAATTAATTAATTTAGAATCCAATTCGGAATAGGATTACTAATTAGATAATTAATTAAATATCCATCATTATCTTAAATCATATCCTAATATAATTAGATATTAATTTATGTTCGGGATAATTAATTAGAGATATAATCACATTAAAAATCCTAATTAACATTATCACATAATCACATAATTTAATTTGTAATCATAATCAAATTACAATTATTAATTAAATTATTCTATCCATATTATTTATAATTTTCGGCCCATATGTATATATCCTTTTAAATTACAATTCCGTCCTCCGGTTCAAAGTCTTGTGTGCGACCCATTATGTTCTTACAGCTGCTAGCCGTATATATTTATTGGCATTAATTCAACCTGATTAATTTCAACTTAATATATAACAGAATGAATTCGAGGACTGTTACTAGCAGAACCGTAGACATTCCCCCAGACTAATAAGAAGCCAAGTTGATACTGACTATTACCTTTCCGTATTAGCTCCAGTATAATTTGATAATTCATCAGCTATATCCTTAGACGAATCTGTAAGCATGGAATATGTCAAGTTACATATATTGAGACGTCTGTTTTACTTGTCTAGGTAGAATTAACTCTGAATGGATAGGTTAAATGAAATCTTCATTTCTACTCTTAGCCATATCACCTTACAAGGATTTCGAGTTAATTCTCCACAAGAGGCCATGGATATATCTCCTATCTATCAAGAGTGACGAATGCTCAATCTAACATTAACTATCTTGCGATTACTTCATGTGATACCCAACGCCTGCCTCACACACCCTAGAGTCCCCTATGTAGTGGATCGTGCTTGAACAGAGTCTAAGCACCACATTCCATAATCCAGAATCACTAAGTATTGTTTATTTGAGTCTGAGAATTACTTATACCTACTAATACCATTTGAGTTGAACAAGTGACATTCGGATAAATCCATCCATCCTGTTATCTCAAGTGGGGTCCCTAATCCTAATGAACCCCTTCACCGGACCCATGTAACTATCTAGATATCTCCATATCTAAAGCTTGTGAGATCAGCTCTCTGTTCACAACAGAAGACACTGTTACGTGCAAGTCTCAATAGCAATATGTTAATCCCATTAACATATTACTTAACTTTGGGTTCTTTGGGGTTTATTGGTTTATTATAAAAGTTTAGTCTTACTTCATGCTTGTATGAACACCTTATGATCGGTTAAATAAACTTGGGATTTCTTTTATTTAACTTAATTAGTTTTGATAAAAGATTAATGGCTTTATATAGTTGAACTTACTATATCTTATATAACAAAAGATAATTAACAATTCATTTACAAATAGTTTATATCCTACTACAATTGCCTATAGGATGCCCCAACACAAATAGCCTTAGTACATCAATTCTAATCCTAATAAATAAACCTATTAAACTTGCAAAACAATAAACATTAGCCGCGGGACATTGGGACCCGTCTTTTGGATTTAACTGCAACACTAGACTCCGTCAAATAGGACTCATTCAAGCCTAAGATCTCATTCAAAGCATGCAGTTAAGCCATAACCTAGTTTAAAAGTCTAACAAGTTTCATATATTTAAAAAGACTAAAATACCCTTATTATCCCCCGAGATTGATTTTATACCATATAAGCGAAAATAATAAATTTACCAAAATAAACTAAAAGCTATCGTACGCAAACTAAGACAGAATTATGTCTGTCTGATTCTTGTCGCCATTCTGACACAAGGTGTCTGATCGAGGACGGGGGTCACCGATCGGGGACTACATCTCCGATCGGGGACCTACTTCAGACAGCAGATTTCCTTTTTTAGGCAGAGAACCCAAAAAACATAAAAATGAAAATAAATAGATTGCAAATTCAGAGAGAAGGTTTTTTAAACCCTTCAGAAGTTACCTTTTGAGAGCTTTCCCAATTTGTTGTGCGTGGTAGGCCGACATACATGAAACAGGAACTTGAAACAGCAACCCAAACCCGAGCAACAATGACTTGGCAAGATCAAAAATTATAATTTCAAATGTACTTGCACCAAATTGCACCGACCCAAAATCTTAGAAGTTTCATGACTTTAAGAATTGATGTATAGTGAAATAGTTTGTGGAAAACATAATTTCAACTATATAAAACAAAGACTGTGGTTGGTTTGGGTTTTTGTACTCTAAAAATGTGATTAAATTGGGTAGAATTTGTGTAATTTCCTTCTCTTTCACTCACTTTCTTCTTCTTCTTCTCACTCACTTTCTTCCAAAAAATGTCTCTCATCCTTGTGTCCCCCTCTTCTGGCGGTTTTAGCCGAAATATATGCAGCTGGGACAAAAAAAACTGTCTGATTTGAATTGAAAACTGTCTAGAAACTACCAATGGTCACCGATCGAGGACCCTAGTACCAGATCTGGTACTAACGTGGCATAAATGGAATTTTAAAATATATATGACAATTAATTTGACAGATAGGGTAAAGTAGCAAAATGAGAAAATGGGGTCCGAGTCTTACCTTGTATTCCCGTACAATGTGACGTAAAGCTCACCTACACAAAACTGCAAACAAGTAACATAAACTCATCATTAGTGTCGGAAAAACTCCATGCTCACAAGCTGCCTTTTGATTAAGCGTTATTTTGAAGCCGAGGCATCAACAATGACCTCAATGAAAAAATTGTTTAATTGAAAAGAGCACGGTGAGAGGGAAAAGAAAATCATACCTGAACAGTTGACTTGTCTTTTTGTAGATCATTAACTACACTATCATCGTCTTTCCTCAATCGTATTTTGACTGGACAAAAATATTTTTGCCTCTCGATTGAGAATGACGAGATGGTGACTAATGCCCCCTTTGCCTCCTATGGCGCGATCCCCGATGGCTGACTCTAACTCGAAGTGAAATGTTGGACTTTATAATACCTTGTCCGAGAGGTGTTGAGATATGGTTTGGACTTTTAAAATACCTTGTTCTAGAGGTATTGAGAACTGAATTATATTTTTATAATATCTCGTCCCAGAGGTGTTGAGAACTGATTTGGACTTCTATAATACCTCGTCCTGGAGGTGTTGAGAATTGATTGGGCTTGAAACCTGGCCCATAAGGTGTGACATATCTGGACCTATTTGACCTAGTCCAAAAGGTATACTAGATAAATTTAACGACCCGTCCCAGACGGTCTGGTGTTATTCTGGTTTGATAATGACTCGTACGACAGCTTGTCATCGACTTAGATTGGAATCAATTACTCTTGGGTAAGAACGTCCATTTTCATTCATTACCTGCATTAAGAGCACAAAAAAATTCCTTTTCTCGAGGGTTAAATATGTCAAGAGATTAACCGTAGGTTGAACTTAAAACACTAAATGTAATAATTAATGCACTGGAATAAATGCAAGAAATGATTTCAATCATCGTAACAAAAACTGTCAAAATGTATTAGAATAAAGTTTCAGTAATTTCACATTCTGAATGTGAAAAGTTGGTAATTGATCGATGGTTTGGTCACCGATCGGGTGCATGGGTCACCGATCGGGGACCCTTGCGGGCAGCAGCCTATAAATATGTTAGAAGAATACCATTGTTGGTTACTCTTTTGTCAACCAACTTTGCCATTCTTCCCCTACTTACATCTAGAAATTTTATGCTTTTTGCTTGCAATGGAGGGACAAAGACGTGCACGACTTAATGACTCCACTGATCCGAGTACAAAATCGAGTGGGAGGGCTGCTCCTATGCTGCTTGAGCAGTAACCCAGGGACCCAGAGTTAGTCCCTTCACTTGCTCACTTGGAGTCTGTGCCTGCTAGAGCACATATGAGACCTCCTACAGTCACGACTTTATACTCGGGCAAGTTGCCTATGGAGACACCAATGTCGGTGGTACTGTCCTGAGAGGCGCACTCTTCCAAAATGACTGTAAGTTCTTTTCACTGTAAGTTCTCTTCACTGTAACTCAAGTTAAAGTGATTAAATTTCCATGAACTCGGTTTTTGGGACTTTGCATATCTGAACCAAGGGTAGAAACATGTTTAGAATATTTTTTTTATAACGATGCACATTTTACATGCTCAGGGTTAACCCATTTTGATGACTATCTATAAAAAGATGAAATCTGTCTCTTGTATTTCCGTTGGTCTCTAATCGGGGACATCTTTTGTTAAAGACGTCTTCGATCCGTGACGGTGTCGCCAATGGAACACCGATGGGGATCCGATCAGTGATGCTATAACGAGTAGCAGGAGCGTTAGCGATTAGTTCCTGATCGGTAGCCGATCAATAAGAATTGTCTCTGATCGAGGACGTCATACCCGATCAGGTACCACCCTTTAGGCAGAAATTTTAAATTGGCAAGGATGTGATATTTTTTAAAGCCTAAGTTCATATGAAACAACTCAAAGTGTAAATTTGGTTTAGAATATACTTGTACTGTATTATAGACATTAGAATCGGAAGACCCGTGATAAAAACTTACGATAAACGATCAGGAAAAGACAAAAACAATCGATTCACACAAAAATAAGAAAATCTAAAATTCTGAGAAATACTAGCTAGTAAACAGTTTGTACGAAAAGGACCGTAGGCTCGTACCAATCAACCTGAGCCGACAAAATCCGTTAAATCAAACACGGACCTGCATAAATGGGCCCGATAAAAATGACACGGGAACGCACGAATGATCCCAATAGCTTGAAGCGCAATCCACGCAAGCAAACTGTTTATCCCATCACGGCCCGAACGAACGGGCCTGTGGCCCGACCACGGGCCCGTACGAATAGGCCCATGGCTGTTGTGAGCCGCTCACGCCAAAACTAGGCGTGAGCCGAGGGCTCATGCTCATCTTTGGGCATGAGGCACCTCGGGGCTTGCGCCTCTAAATAGGCACGAACACCGAGGCACTCGGGAGGATGCCCTGGACCCGAAATGCTGCAAAAATATTTTACACACATCGAAACTTACCCAAAACTAAGGAAATCAGCCGATTTTTTTTATCCTTTTTGGATCGAATACCGATAAAAAGGTATTATTCTGAAGAACTAGCTCGTGTTTGCGTTATTTTTAATTTACTTTTTACACTTTTCTGATTTTTATTTGTTGTTTTAAATTGTCATTTTTATTTAAAACGATAAATATCGTTTCTAAAACCTCGTTACACGAACAATGACCCATTTTAGACAGTTTAGGGTTGAAACGATATTTTTAGATTAGATCCGAGGTTTTTGAACAAATCTAAAACTTTTAATGGACCTTTTTGTATATTTTACCACTTCCTGTCGCCAACCGTGGTTTAGTGATGAATCTTTCATCACTAAATCTGCTGGAATACATTTTTTCACCTTCTGTGACGTGTGATGGATATAGTTTATATTTATATTATGTACTAAATTATTTTAGCATGATATTTACTATATATACGTGTGGGGTAGTATATGTGTATATTATTTGTCTTTTGACCTTATTTTCATGTGGGGTAATATTTTCGATCGGCACCCTTATAGTTTAAAAATTTATAAACTGGTATCTTGAAGTTCATTCCGTTAGCAAACACAAGTCAAATTGACTAACGGTGTTAAAAGTCAAAGGGAAAAGAGTTGATTTTGTCTTTATATTTATTTATTTTATAAATTAATCCCCCTTATTATCTAATTATCATAAATAAACCCCAAAATAAAAAATAAAAATCAATTACACCATTTTCTCTATCTCTTTAATTTCTTTTTTTTTTCTTCTTTCTCTCTCGTCTTTATTAATTTTCCTCTCTCTAAAATCATTTGAAATAACAAAGGGAACAAAATGTGTTTTTGTAGAAATTCGTTTGTTAATTTCTCTCTAAAATGAGTTGCTTTCCTTAATGTTAAAAGCTGAATTGATAAGTCCATTAGTTTCTGGTTTGATAACTGGATTGGTAAGTCCATTAGTTTCTGGTTTGATAACTGGATTGGGGATAAACCGTTAATTGAGGTGTGTTCTTCCCCCCCCCCCCCCCCCCCCCCCCCGCCTAGTGATATACGCAACTGGAGGATTGCCGATGTGGTTGACTCGGAAGGGGACTGGATCTGGTCAAAGTTTGATACTTTCTTTAGCCTTGAGACTCTCCTTAGAATACGGGGAGTGAAGGTGAGTAATCAAGAGGAAGACTTGGATAGGCACTGCTGGGTGCTGACTAACAATGGAGTTTATTCTTGCAAATCGGCCTTTGAAGCTTTCTCTCTCTTTAGATCTGATCCTCCCTCGGATGTGTGGAAGTCGATTTGGACCTTTAAAGTTCCTTTCCGTATTAGGAGTTTCCTGTGGCTGGGCGTTAAGGACAGGCTTCTTACTAATTTGGATAGGCACAGAAGGCACTTGGCTGATTGTGGAGCTTGTAGTAGATGCAGAGGCCATGTTGAGACTTTGTGCCATGCTCTTAGAGATTGCTCTAATAGTAAAGAGGTTTGGAGGAAAATTCTCCCACACCATATTTTCTCTTCCTTCATGGCACATTCTGAGGTCGACTGGTTCTCTGATGGTGTTAGAGGAAAGTTGCTTCCATACATGGAGCATGGTGACATTTTCTTTGCTATTATCTGTCACCAAGTTTGGAAATGGAGAAACGAGGAGATTTTTGGAGATAAAACTGTTTTTATGACAAACTTAGCTGATTTCTTCTCGAAAAAACTTTTCTCTATTATCGATAGTTTCAAAGGAGAGTCCCTTGCCAGAGCCTCTCAGTGTTGTGATGTCCATCTCGTGGGATGGAGCAGGCCAAGAGAGGGGGTTGTGAAGCTGAATACTGATGGTTCCTGCCTCAGTAACGGTAAGATTGCGGCTGGAGGTGTGCTTAGAGATGCAGGGGGCGCCTGGCTTTCTGGGTTCTCCCAGAATTTAGGGTTGGGTTCTTCCTTTTCTGCGGAGCTCTGGGCTATTCTTACTGGAATCAATCTTGCTAAAAGGCTGGGTGTTAAGAGGCTCTCTGTAGAGTCTGATAATTTGGAAGCAATCAAAATGATTTCTGAGAATCATTCTATAGGTCTTAACAGTCGCAACCTCATCAAAGCTATTAAAAGGTTTTGCTCCTCCATTGAGTTCGTAGCGTTCAGACACATTTTTAGAGAGCAGAATCGTGTTGCTGATCGCTTGGCGGCGGCGGGCCATGAAGGGACGTTAGGCGTTACTACCCTTCCTGTTTCCCCTAGTTTCATCTCTCCTCTTCTCTTAGAAGATAGAATTGAGGTTAGCTTCCCTAGGCTAATTCCTGAGTAGTTTGTTGTTGTTCGTTTTTCTTTTCCTTTTCTACCAAAAAAAAAAGCTGAATTTGAATTAATCATTTGCGTTTTTTAACCAATCGAAAAGCATCAATTACCACTTTCCCTTTAATCTAGAATTTATCAACAGTGATTCAAATCTATCTTTCTAATTCTGCACCTTTCATATTTAATATAAATAACCCACTTTCCCTTGACTTCTTATCGCAATATTATCACCTCTTGGCTTCTTGGTCAATATCTGCATATTCAGATGTCTGCTTCATATCTAGGTACCCTTATGCTTCCCGATTTTATTTTCTCAACTAAAGAAAGTGGCACTTTAAGATATACAAGAGAAATGGATAGAGTTGTTCAGCTCTAAATATCAAGTCATCTTATTTTTTTTGGGTAAATTCCAAAAAAAACCCCTGTGGTTTGACGTTGTTCCAAAAAAACTCTTGTGGTTTGTTATTACAAAAAAAAAGGACTGTGGTTTGCGCCGTTACCCGAAAAACGGAAATGGGCTTAACGGTGTTAATTTGCTAACGTGGCACATGGGTAGAGTTGGAAATTCGAATTTTTTTTTATTTTTTTTATTTTTTATTTTTTCTCTCTCCTCTTCTTCTCCTTCCTCCTTCTCCTTCTTCTTCTTCCTTCTTTTTCTCCTCCTTCTTCTTCCTTCTTCTTCTCCTTCTTCCTTATTCTTCTTCCCCCTCCTTCTTCTTCTTCTTCTCTCCTTCTTCTTCTTCCTCCTCCTTCTACCTTTTTTCTCTTTTTTTTTAAGTTTCGAAAAATTCCAGATTTCTTCGGAAATCTGGAAAATTTCCAGATTTCCGACGGAAATCTGGAAATTTCTATCGGAAATCTGGAATTTTTCACCTCCTCGTCCTCAATACCGGCGGAGGATTTGGCCGTCGGGTCTACGAGGGATGGGAGCGGTGGGGCGCAGGAAACCGTGACCGTCGTCGTGCGATTTCACCCCTTCGTCTACTGTATTTGATTCCAAATTAGGTTATCTTTTCAATAATGATTCTGTTCTTTTAAATAATAATTTTAGTTTGTTCAAGGAAATGATTAAGACTCAGAAGATAATGAGTCCAATATTTCCGGCTGGGGAGTGTAATCTCAGAATCAGTGTGTACCAGAGTTCCGTAAATGGAAAAGGATTGAACGTCTGAATTTCAGACGTAAATTTCAGAAATTAAAAAAAAAATAGAAGAAGAGAAGAGAGAGAGGAAGAAGAAGAAGAGAAGAGAGAGAGAGGGAGAAGAAGAAGAAGAAGAAGAGGAGAAGAAGGAGAGGAAGAAGAAAAAGAAGAAAAAGAAAAAGAAAAATTTAAAAAAAAAATTTAAAAAAATTTTCCAACTCTACCCCTTGCCACGTCAGCATTTTTAACGGTGTTAAAGCTTTTTTCCGTTTTTCGGGTAACGGTGAAACCACGGTCCTTTTTTTTTTGTAAAAACAAACCACAAGGGTTTTTTTAGAACAACATCAAAGCACAGGGGTTTTTTTTTGGAATTTACCCTATTTTTTTTTTTGTAGGAGTCAAGTCATCTTATTAATTTAATTGATTTTAGAGAAAAATTAATAAAGAGGAGAGAAAAGAGAGAGAAAGAAAGAAGAAAAAAAATTAAAAATTAAAAAGAGATGAAGTAGATGGTGTCATTGATTTTCTTTTTTACTTTTAACATCGTTAGTCAATTTGACATGTGTTTGCCAACGGAAAGAATCTCAAGATACCAGTTTGTAAATTTTTAAACCACAAGGATGCCGATCGAAAGCAGGTGTAACCACAAAATTTATTTTTGTACTTTTTCTTAGTATAAATATATGGTATGTTATTTATTTTTGGGTTTTGACATACATCTAACATATAATTAGAATATATTTAGTTTATGTATATATTTAATTTTGGGATATAGTTAGTGTATGTTTGGTTATATGTATACAAAATGCATTTTGGGTATTTTTTTTTATTGAAATGCATTTTGGGTATTAGTTGGTGTATATTTAGTTTATGTATATACTATATGTATTTTGGTTATATGTAATTATATACTATGTATTATTGTATTTTGGGGTTTATATATATTTATTTAGCATATAGTTTACATATATATATATATATATATATATATATATATATATGATAACATCGAGATATTTCCTACGGGATCAAAGAGGATATTTACCAAAACGGCTGCGTATTCAGATTATCCGGGGAGCAATGACGTATCAAGCAAGCCATCCAAATGGCGGATCACCTAGATTCCACCACACGCCATCCGTAGTCAAACCTACGGGAGACCCGCCATCACACCTCGATCCGCCCGACGAACGGTTAAAGCCGATTCCCAATAAAGGCAACTAATAACCCATTAATGACCTAATAGTCATACTTGAATGAGATCAGTAACCGCCATTAATGAGGCATTAATGGAGACTCTCTAGTTTCTAGGAGTTACAACTACACGACTATAAATAGCTTGCATCCCAAGCTATTGAGGTACACACATTCTCGCTCTAAACCCTACTTAGTCAATACAGTTTATTCACTATACTTATACTGACTTTGGCATCGGAGCTTCCCCCCGTCGAACCCAACGACGCCCCCCGCAGGGAAGGAATCCGGTCGAAAGTTCATCACCAGTTATCAATTGGTGCGGTGAGCGTGGAATCCTAATAAAAAAGGACTTAGTTCACGATTCAAACATGGCAAGTGGGGGGTTTAACCCCTCAACAGGAACTACAATACCACCCATACCATCATCAATTAATCCAACTACAAACGCTGATCGCGTTGATCCCAATGCACCCACCATCCATGACGAAAGGGACATGTCACCAGAATCCTTTTGGGATATTTGCGCAGGTACCATAGGGAGAGAACATGGACCCATTATGGAAGGTCGATTAAGAGCCTATCTAGTGAACCAAGATGTAGGTGGACCCACAATAGGAACCGTTCCCCCACTATATCGTCGTCAACCGCCAAGACCGACCCTATCACAATGGCAAAACGCCTATGTGGGACCCAATGCCCGCCGTGACTCGTCATTTTTTCTCTCTCAACCTGTGGATTCAACAGTTGTTAATCCGGAGCTCGCTAGTAGCCTGTCGTTAAATCGAAGGCTATTTCATGATATACCGGAGGGAAGTCGTAGGAACGATCAATCTCACTTGAGGAACACAAAAAATCTAGGGATCACTATTGGTGGATCTCGACCTCCTCCAACCGGAACGTTGGCAGGTCAAGATGACACAGTGATGGATCCACCAAAAGGCGGACGTGATGGTCGCAGGCATAAAAGACGAACCCGATCACATAGGAAAGGACAATCCAGATCCCGTTCTCATCATAGACGTAGAACTGGATCCCCCCGGCGTGGAAGGTCGCCTCCACCACCTGAGCGAAGGGAGAACGAACGCCAAGATGGGTCACCTCGCTAGGTCGTACAACATCCGCCACCAAATCGAGGTAACAGGGGACGATCTCCACCAAGGGGGTGTGGCGGCAGCGGAAGAAGGTCACCATCAGAACCTTCGTCAGGATCCAGCTCCTCTTCCTTACAATGAAGCAGGTCACATAGTAGGAGACGTCCAAGGAGGGATCAAGGTTCTATAGCGGATCAGATCAGGGCAGAGATACGCAGACAGAACGAAGAGAATGCCAAGCACAATCCGTTCGCCAATCGAGAATCGCCCTTCACTGCGTGGATTGAAGCCGAGGAAACGGATAGGCATTTTAAGATTCCAAACATACCAGCCTACTCCGGCGAGGATAATCATGAAGCTCATGTAAGGAAGTATCGCATGTTGCTCGGACTTAACCGTGCAAGCGAGGCAGTGCAATGTCGAATGTTTATCACCACGCTAAAAGGTCCAGCCTATGACTGGTTCCAATCTCTTCGTCCGGGATCGATAAACAGCTGGGATCAGTTAAGTAGGGAATTCTGCTCAAAATTCGCAGGATGCATTCCCCCAGTGGTTAAATCGCGAAAGCTCTTCGAGCTGAAACAAAAAGAAAATGAATCTCTTCGGGAATATGTCGACAACTTCAATATGTATCCGCATTGTTGATGTGGATCTCTCCATGGCAGTGGAAGCACTAGTAAAAAATACAACATGCAAGAGCTTACAGGAGGATCTAATCAGAAACAAACCAAAAAATATGGCGGAGCAGATAGAAAGGTGCAAGGATTTCATGTAGGTCGATGATATTCGAAGAGAGTCGGCATCTCCACCCAAGAGAGGAAAAGGCGAATCCCGAAGGCGGGATAAGGAAAAAGAAAAGCCCCCTGACTCATCCTCCCGAAATAGGCGAAGAGGCTCTAGGAACAAATCAGCATATACGTAATCGTTTACGCCGTTAAACGCCTCCAAAAGTGAAGTGCTAATGTGGATAGAGAACAGCCAGCACAAGCGGAGCATTTCATACCCCGAACCAAAAGGGGGAGAGTACACCAACATGGGGAGAAACCCCAAGAATTATTGCAAATACCACAGGAGGAACGGTCATGAAACAGATGCGTGCTGGGAGTTGGCTAGGGAGATTGAGAGGCTTATCGAGAGAGGAAAGCTGAACAGGTTCGTCCAGAATGACAAGAAGGGAGATGGGGATAAGCCCAGAGATGAGCCGAAGAAAAAGGCTAAAGGGGTCATTAATGTTATGCTGGAAGACCAGGGTATCAGCATATGGTAAAGAAAGCAAAAACCATTGCTCTAGATAGAGCATCACTCAACCGTCCCTTTGTAGACGTCGGTCCGGCTATCCCCCCACATGCAGACGCTCTCGTCATCACTATGATGGTGGAAGGATGGGAAATGAAGAGAGTGATGATAGACACTAGCAGTTCTTGTAATGTAATCACTAGGGGAGCATTCGCCAAACTCAAGGTTGACCCTATTCAAATCGAGACCACCATCGTAGATATTTTGGGAGTGACGGGTCACACAATCCAGACAAAGGGCCAAGTAACACTGGAATGCGAGTTAGCAGATGAAGACCAGGTATGGATGGGGGATCTGGATTTCTCCATCATGGACGGTCAATTGGCATACAACATCATCTTAGGGCGGCCCTTCATCTCAGAAGTGGCGGCTCTCATATCGATACGCCATTTGACGATGTACATCCCTACTGCCAAGGGAGGCGTGATGATCAAGGGGAACCAGAAGGTTGCTCAGGAGACATACTCTGCATCCTTATCAATTCACCCCCAGTCCAAAGATGACGAAGAAAATGAACTTGTCATGACGACCCTGGGAGATACAGAAATGTTCCTCATTGTAGACGGTAAACAGGTGCGGATCGCCAAAGGGTTAAAAGTTGAGATTAAGGAAGATGTTACGAAAGTTCTCCGCGAGTCGGAAGACGTGTTCGCATGGAAGGATGAGATCCTCACAGGGGTCAGTCCAGATGTGATCACTCACAAGCTCAATATCGCCGAAGATGCGGTCCTAGTGGCTCAGAAGAGAAGGAATCATGGGCCAGAGAGACAAAAAGTGATAGAGGAAGAGATATCTAAACTGAAAAAGGCGGAAGCCATAGAGGAAGTTATCTACACACAATGGCTTGCAAACGTAGTCCTGGTTAAAAAGGCAGGCGGATCATACCGCATGTGTATCGATTTCACGGACCTTAATAAGGCTTGTCCCAAAGACAACTACCCTTTGCCTTGCATTGATATTCTAGTTGACGGAACCGCGGGACATGCAGTATATTCCTTCACAGATGTGAAGTCGAGTTATCACCAGATCCTCATGGAGCCATCATACAGAATCAAGACTTCCTTCGTAACTCACCAGGTGACTTATTGCTTCAAAACCATGCCTTTTGGGCTTAAGAACGCTGGAGCTACCTACAAGCGGATGATGAACAAAATATTCTAAGAAAGAAAATGTGACAACTTCTTAGTTTATGTGGATGACATGATCATCAAAAGCACCACCATGGAGAGACATGCAGAGGACATAAGGGAAGTCTTAGGAGTCCTTCGTCATCACAACATCAAGCTAAATCCTGAGAAGTGTACTTTTGTGGCAACTTATGAAAAATTCCTAGGATACATGATCAGCCAGAAGGGAGTAGGTCCCAATCCAGATAAAATCAAAGCGGTACTGGACATGAAGGCGCCATAAAATGTCAGAGAAGTGCAACGCCTTAATGGGAGGATCATAGCACTTGGTCGATTCATCTCATGCTCTGCTCGTAGATGCCAACCTTTTTATGAAGTGATAAAAAAGCAGAAAGGCTTCGAGTGGAATGAAGATTGCAAGTAAGCCTTCGAAGGGATCAAACGCTTCCTCTCAGAACCGCCTCTAATGAGCAGACCTTTGAAAGGTGAGAATCTGTACATGTATGTTTCTGTTACTGATAAAGTAGTTTGCACAGTAATGATAAGGGAAGAAGATGGCCAATAATATCTGATCTACTACGTAAGCAAAGTCTTAAAAAATGCCAAAACCCGGTATTCAAGATTGGACAAGATGGCTTTGGCTGTGGTCACCACTTCAATCCGCCTGAGACCTTATTTTTAAGCACACATGGTCATCATTCGTACCAACATACCTATGAGGAAGGTATTACAAAAGCCGGAAACTTCAGGGAGGCTGATGGAGTGGGCGATCCGCCTAGGCGAGTTTGATGTACGTTATGAAGGCAGATCCACCTTGAAAAGCCAAGTCTTGGTAGACTTTGTAAACGAATTCACTGAAGAGGGCATAAACCTTCCCAAACCAAAAGTAGAGGAATGGACGATGTACATGGATGGCGCTTCCTCAGCGGAAGGTGCAGGAATAGGCGTAGTAATCAAGGGACCACACTACATCAAGCTACATTATGCCGCGAAGTTAGAGTTCCCTGCAATGAATAATGCCGCAGAATATGAAGCCTTGATATTGGGGCTACGCCTGCTGAAGGAGATCACGCCAGAGCGAGTTGTGATCTACATCGACTCTAAGCTAATGGTCAATCAGGTGATCAAAAACTTTGATGTAAAAGATGAAACTCTGGTCAAATATGTAGAGGAGGTCAAAAAGCTATTAAACCATCTGGAGATCAAAGAAACCAAATGGGAGCTAGTTCACGTGTTACGAGGATCAAACACAGAAGCGGATCACTTGGCTAAGCTGGCTTCAAGCAAATATCAATGGGCGGACCTGCAATGCCCATTCGAGGTAAAAGCCAGACCGGCATTCGCCCCTGAGATCATAGCTCTTCTTACGCCCACCGGGGGAGATTGGAGATCACCGATCCAGCAGTATCTCACAAATGGGACTTTGCCTCAAGACAAAGAAGAAGCCCGGCGGACGGTAAGAAAGGAAGCATACTTCTCCATAATAAATGATTGCCCGTACATAAAGTCTTTTGGACAGCCTTGGTTGATGTGCGTTACGACAGAAGAAGGACAACAGATCCTCAAGGAATTACATGAAGGTGCTTGCGGAGCCCATGAAGCATCCGCCTCCATTTTGAGAAAATCCAGGTTGGCGGGATTTTATTGGCCCACAGTGAAACTTGATGCTCAAAAGCTAGTAGAGTCTTGTCATAATTGCCAGGTTCATGCAAATGAATCTCACACGGCTAAGCACCTACAAAAGCCCATTATCGAAGGACGACCTTTTGCCATCTGGGGGATCGACATTGTTGGTCCTTTTCCTCCTACCAAGAGACAAAGGAAATATGTGGTACTAGCTGTGGACCACTTTACGAAGTTGGTAGAGGTCGAAGCTGTCTCCTCCATAAATGCAGAGCGGATGGTCGAGTTTGTCAGGGATAATATCGTTGGAAGATTCGGGGTCCCCCACACGATTATCACTGACAATGGGACGCAGTTCAATTGTGGAGAGTTCAGAACATTCTGCGAAAGTCAAGGCATTCAGAACAGGTTCGCCTCTGTTTACTACCCCCAATCCAACGGGATGACGGAAGTCACTAATCGAACGATCGTTAAAGGCATAAAAAAGAGACTGGGGGAGCATAACAAAAAGTGGGCGAATCAGCTAATGAATGTCCTATGGGCATACAGAACCACTCCTCGGACAGCAACAGGCGAATCACCATTCGCCCTTTCCTATGGCGTAGAAGTTGTGATCCCCATTGAGATTCAGGTCCCTAGCGACAGAGTCTTATTTTATTGCGAAGACAAGAATGACCAAAGGTTTAGGGGAAGCCTCGACTAACTAGAAGCAAAAAGAGAGAGAGCATATGTATGAATGGCTGCTTACAAACAGAGGATCGCGACATATCATGACAGACACGCCAAGCTCATGGATCTGAACCCAGGAGATCTAATGCTCCGGAAAGCGGACAAGATTCAATCCACGGAGGGCAAAGGAAAGTTGGGGATCACCTGGACGGGGCCATACAAGATAGTCACCAAAATCGGACCTGCCACTTTTAAGATCCAGGATATGGAGGGGAACACATTGCCACGGACGTGGAATATTTAGAACCTCCGCAAATATTTCGCCAGAGAATAAAATGTAACCAAGGTCTTGAGTACTCTTTTTCCTTTAGTAAGGTTTTATCCCATGTGGTTTTTCTTATTAAAGGTTTTAACGAGGCTCACACATAAGACCAATTTGCTGTAATAAGGCGAATCGCCATTTAATAAAGAGACATTTTCATCTTGCAAATTCCATCTTAAGTATTTTCTTGCAGCAATATAAATATTCCAGATTCAAAAAGGGGGAGGCACCAAACGCATTCCTAGGGTAGAATAATGCCATCATGGCATAGCTACCTTCTCCTCAAAGATAGGAGAACAATACTCTTCGCGGCGGATCAATTTACCTCAAAGATAGGAAATAATTGATCACCGTCAGAGATAGAGTTAAAA
The DNA here is from genome assembly GCF_963576675.1 of Euphorbia lathyris. Lineage (NCBI taxonomy): Eukaryota > Viridiplantae > Streptophyta > Magnoliopsida > Malpighiales > Euphorbiaceae > Euphorbia > Euphorbia lathyris. The sequence goes on from NC_088913.1 coordinate 46,984,676, forward strand.
CATTTCTCAGACGTGAGATCTTTACACTCTCAAATACTCTTCCCAAAGAAGAGTTTTAAGACCTAGCGGCGGATCGATTCACCTCAAAGATAGGAAGCAAATCGATCGCCTAAAGCAGCTTAACTTCCTCAAAAGGAATAAAAGCTTCAAAGCCTTCAAAAAAGGCTCACACTTCGAGGTACGGCTGGCCACCTACCTCATACAAAATAAGTCCTAAAAACCTAGAAATTTACTTGCTGAAAGATATAAAGCATAAGGTAAAGATAATGGTTGAAAAAGGATTAAACCAAAAATAAATTGTACTTAGTTACATTCATGGAAAAACTAAACATTTACATGGGCATCCTCCTTAGCGTCTTTCTCTAAAGATGCGCTCTCTGGAGGAACCTCATTCTCCGTAACGATAGTTCTCGCCTGAGGAGCCGTACAATCAATCACCGAATCATTGGCCTTATCATTCGCCTCTTTGGATGCTTCGCTGAGATCATCTGATTCAAGGTCGACAACAGGCTTGCTCTCCTCACCTGACCCACTCAGCTCCTTTTGAATTTGATCACGGATGAAATCCTTAACGTTCGGTATCCTGTCATACCTGATGCAATCCTCAACCTCAGGAACCACGTATTCAGGATCCGCAAAATCAATTTCGGGCTAGGTATGCTTAACATAGGCCATGATCCACTCGCCGTAGTAATAAGCGCGGTTACCCGCCATAATCTTTGAGTTCGACAGGGCGGCTTTGTGGTTCTTGGAATCCTCCTCCATCTTCTCCTTCAAGTCGCGGATCTCTGCGTCCTTGCTTTCATTAAGGGCAATGACGGAAGCAGCGTTTGCATTGGCAACGACAACTTCTTTCTCTAGCCTTTTTATGGTGGCTTTATCCGCCACCCCTTGAAGTAGATTCGCCTCCATAGCACGCATATGCATATATGCCTGGCAAAGCAAAGGACGATTTAAAAAACAAGACCTCCCCAAAGGAGATCACTCTTTCATCCAAAAATGTAAGACAAGGAAAATAAAGCTTACCGAAAGGAGCTCCCTTTTCCCCATCTTGGCATGGGCTTATCCGGAGAACTTGTTTTGACTCTCCTACACTTCACCGAGTTGACCGATGGCTTCATCAAGGTCATTGATAATTGACTCGTTCCTAGTGACCCTTTATCACCATACTTGGCGAGCCAATATCCTCCCAAGTCGGGCTTAACCACCTACGCAAAGAAAAGAAAGGCCAAAATCAGGATCCATAGAAGAAGGGAGAAAAATGGTAAAGTAAGCATACCTGCTCCAGATCCATCCTAGGCCTCCCAGCTTTCATAGCATCCACCAATAATTTCTCTCCACCAGCAGCAGCTGATCTCCTCTTCTTAAGAGGGGGATCCGCGGCACCCTCCGCAGGGCGTTTCCTGGAGCTCCTACTAGGATCCGCCACCTGTGCATCTTTTTAGGCCTCCAGCTCCTTCTGTTTTTTACGCTTCTCTACAAGGGCGCGACTGGCCTCAGACAAACACCTGACAAGGGAACAAAAAATAATAATCAAGGATCAAGGAAGAAACAAAGTTACCTTCATCAAGTTGTGTAAACTTTGCATAAGTAATCACATCCCCCACACGACGGACCAGAGGAATGTCATTCATCATGAATTCCAGGGCATCACGTACATCCAAGCATCCGTCTTAATGCTCTTCAGGAGATCCGCCACTTTCTCATCACTGTCTGTCAGTATACGCAAGTCCCCAGCTATGTGTTGAGGATTAGCATTCCAATTCAACGGGAATCCCAAAGATTCGCCCTCTTTCACCTTAACAAAGAAAAAAATTTCATCCCAGAGATGGACGTTCGACATCTTGTCGCAAAAGGGAGAATAGCTCTTGAATTTGGCAAAAGTATAGAAAGATTCGGTTTGACGCTTCGAGGGTTTATGAAGAGACCGGAAGACACGAGGATTACAAACTACCCCCAGATTCGAAGCTAAGTAAGAATCTAGGGCTATATCCAACCAGCCATTGGGATGCAGCTGGCAGATAGTGATCCCAAAGAACTCCAAAATGTTCGCCATCATCCGGGGAAGAGGGAGACGAAATCCTCTCTCCACGTGACTACTATACACGGATAGGTATCCTACAGGGGGATAGGCGGGTCTCTGATGGGCAGCCGCCAACTCAGTTTCGTAATTTTTGATCCACGGATAGCGATCCGCCAAATCCGCAAGATCCGCAGCGCTCATGCGAGATGAATTAATCTCTGCACGAGGCTTCTTTTTCCTAATCGGAATTGAAGGGGAAGCTTCCATCCCCGAAAGGGTCTTAGGGTCTATCGCCGGAGCAATATGAGCTATAGCGGCGGAAGGGTTCTGGATTCTAATTAAACGAGGACAACGATTCCTATTCCCCCTCACCAAATTGCGCAACTCAGATGAATCGCAACTAGGTGTACTTTCAGAGGAATTAGAACTCTCGGAAAAGGTCCAACTAAATAGAGGCTCAGAGGAAGTGGTTAAATCAAAGAGTTCAATGGTAGAGCTAGAAAAAGAACTCATAAAAACCCAGATGACAATAAGAACAGGACGAGAAGGTTCACTTACATGGAAATCAGAAGCTTTGAACATTCTTGACGCCGAAAAAAGCTCTGAAAAAACTCGAGCGAAATGGAAAGGAAATTAGCAAGTGAGGAAGAAAGAGAAAGAGAGAGGTTGAAGAAGGTACCATCACTTACCTCGAGCTATGCATCTGGGACACCTGTCGCGCAGTGAATGGCCTTGAATAGAGCGGTAATTAATACGACTCATCATGACGGCGCGCCAGGAATTGCAAAAGCCCTAAAGGACTTTAACGGAACTTTGGGGGGGCTTCTGATAACATCGAGATATTTCCTACGGGATCAAAGAGGATATTTACCAAAACGGCTGCGTATTCAGATTATCCGGGGAGCAATGCCGTATCAAGCAAGCCATCTGAATGACGGATCACCTAGATTCCACCACACGCCATCCGTAGTCAAACCTACGGGAGACCCGCCATCGCACCTCGATCCGCCCGACGAACGGTTAAATCCGATTCCCAATAAAGGCAACTAATAACCCATTAATGAGCTAAGGGTCATACTTGAATGAGATCAGTAACCGCCATTAATGAGGCATTAATGGAGACTCTCTAGTTTCTAGGAGTTACAACTACACGACTATAATTAGCTTGCATCCCAAGCTATTGAGGTACACACATTCTCGCTCTAAACCCTACTTAGTCAATACAGTTTATTCACTATACTTATACTGACTTTGGCATCGGAGCTTCCCCCGTCGAACACAACGACGCCCCCCGCAGGGAAGGAATCCGGTCGAAAGTTCATCACCAGTTATATATATATATATATATATATATATATACTTTGGATTATTTGTGTTATATATATTTAGTATATAGATTATATGTATATTATCTCTATTTTGGGTTGTTGGTATATAATTAGTATATAGTATATATACATGTATTATATTCACTTTAGTATATAGTTAGTAATACATAGATATTATATTTATCTTAGGTATGTGATTAGTATATGATTAGGATTATATTTATTTTGGCGCACATATATATTCATTGTAATTATTGTATTTATTTTATCGTATTTATTTTCCGCACATTATCAATTGTTGTAATATGGGTGATTGCTTCATTTATTTGGCTTTAACTATAATGCTAATCTTCGGGATTAAAAATGGGTTTCCAAAACGAGAAAGAAAAGGTTTTCGAATGAGTTTTAAACTTAAAGGCATGTGTAATTAGACCATTTAGTGCATATTAATGTTAAGTAGGAGGCCGGTGGTTCACCGGTCGTAATGGACTACCTAGCCATTTTTCTTTGTGAAAATGCTAGCCTTCCCATAATGTACCCAATTTTTCCAAACCCAACCGGTCTCCCGCAAGGAATCTGGTTACTTTTTTCCATTTAAACCAAGTGGTGACTTTACTAACCTTCAAACTCCAGTCACGTCGAGTAGTTTGTTTCCCACATCGAATTCGCTTCGATAACACGGTCGACCAATGATTTCATCCCCTCGGGTGTTCCGGGCGAGGCTTGAAATCTATAGTGGCTGCGAAAGTTGAGAAATTGAGTCTGAAAGACATTGTTAGACACTCATGGGGACGGATTACATTATTGTTTTCATATCGAATACATACGCATTATACAACCTTTTGGGTAATTTTCACAAAATTTCTATCGAGGTCCATTCGTCACTCGAAAGAAGTTAGCGCAAGTTCCCCCTTGTGAGCAAGTGCCAAACTCTCTCATTCCATTCGATAGGGATAGTTTGGGCTTTGTTATGAGGTCCCTGCGAGCTGTGTTAGCATATAGTTGCCTTAGAAGTTTTTTTTAGGATTACCCGTTACAACATTTTAATGTGATATATGTGTGACTCGTGTTTTCCTTTGCCATGATACGTGTCAATCCCAATATGATTAAAGAAAATGAAATGACACACTAATATATTCCTCAAATTGGTATATATATCACCTGAAAATATTAAACCAAGTCAAACTAAAACTACATGATCGTGTCATATGAATGAAACTATGCATTTGTCTAATAGTTTGTTCGCTCCGACTATTACCAAACACACATTTTTACAAAGAATGGCCCGAATCATGGACGTTAAGTTGAGTTATGCTTGATATTAAAGGTTATTATAGCCCACTTTTGCGAACATAAAAATGGACGTCATTATACACATTCTCTAATAACATTAGGATAAAATGAATCGTTTCAAAGAGAAACGAAGTTTGTTTCTACTTAGAATGACCTAAGTCGTAAAATAAAAGCTCCATTAAGATCATCCATCCTTTTTAAGATGAATCGAATGAGACGATCTTTTACATTAGACTTTGTGTCGTTCCAAAAAGAAACGGGTGTGTCCGTTGATACGACTTTGGTAAATATACGACCTACTCTCCCTTTTGTCATAGTATGTGTCAATTCCAACATGGTTAAAGAAAATGAATTGACCCGCCAATATGTCCATCGATTCGGTATATACTTCGTCCAAAATTGTTAAGCCAAGTCAAACTAAAAATACGTGATCATTTCATATGAACGAAACTATGCTTTTGTCAAATAGTTCAGTCGCTCCGACTGTTACGAAAATGCACGCTTTCGGTACTTATGGCTATGAACGTTTAGGATGATTATAGCCCGTTTTAATGAACATAAAACCAAATGGATGTTGGTATACACATTCTCTAACCATGTTAGGATAACACGAACTATGTCGAGAGAAGCGAGGTTCGTTTCTAACAAAGATTCTCTAAGTCATAAATAAAAGCCTCATCAATTGCTAAATAATACTCACCATCTTACAACGTTGAATCATGCAAACGAGCTTTTACGTTAGACTTATCACTTTAAAAAGAAACAGACGTGTTCGTTAATATAACTTTCTTCCGAGGAAACTAAAATGAAAATGGAAAGACACGTGATTGGACCTCCAAAGTCCTAAACCCGCTGTAATGCAAAAATTGGACCAAAACAAAATACAGTTTACTCGGACAAATAACAGTCCAGATATGGAACGAAGCCATCTTAAGGAACACAGTCTTGTTTTAAATAATTCATTCTCTATCCAAACCTAAGACGCATTAATGAGGGGTCACGCCTAAAAATATAATCCATCTCGTGGATCGATAAAAATGATGCATTTAAGCAACTACCTCCGTTGGTTAGTGTAAAACATTACCCAGCGTCGGAACACCAAACAAGTTGCTATTGACTGATGATTGATTTCAATTTTACAATAAACGACGATATCACGCATTCCATGTTAATCCAATATGAACCGAAGCTAAAAATCCTAGGAAAGATCCTCGAACCACATGTGGGTGGAGCAATAAGGATGAAAGAGTGATGGTGTGATACGTGATACTTGTGTTGTGAATTAACGTTTATTTCTTGTTGTTTTGTAAATAAAGCTAAAACATATATGTAATAAAAGCACACCCCACAAAATCATGCATCAGTATGAAAAAAACTCATGCATACATACTAATGTTCGTTGCTTGTGCAGTCACCATTGAGATCTCGTGGGTCAGGCAGAACAGACCTCTTGTTAAGTTGGTTAGCATTGAGGAGACAACTGATTCAGAATCATTACATTGTTCAGTCAAAATGGCATCAACATCAGAAGAGAGGTTGACATGCATTGAGACGTCAGTGCAAGGGATAACAGAACAGTTAGCTGCTATTTTAGACAAAATAAATGAACTTGGGGCGGTGATGAGGTCCCTGGTAAGCATGGTAGTAGACGTGGAGACAAGGAGGAAGAAGAGAATGTAATGCCGAAAGGCTTCGAGAACTTCGAAGATTACTCCGATTATATAAATAAGAAATTTCAGCAAGAGAAAGAAAGAGAAAAGCTGCTAAAAAGGAACATCATCGAACAAGTTTGGGATTTGCATGGACTCAGTTCCAGTGGGGAGGAATTCTATAACCTGAAGAACTATTTGTCGGGGTCAGTTTTACTCCTGACATTTAAACTCCCAGAAATGAAGAAGTTTGAATGAACTGGAGAACCGAGTGCCCATATGAACCAATATGTAGCAGTGATGAAACATACCATTCTAAATAAAGAGCAAGTCTTGGGGTTGTTCAATACCTACCTGGAAGGAGCCGCTCTCATATGGTTCCACTCCTTACCCGCAACTACAAGGGGGGATTAGAAAGAACTAGCACGAGCCTTCATTGCTTAATAAAAATTTAACACTGCGCTAGAAGTGATGATGAAATAGCTAGGAAGCACCAAGAAGCAATCGGGAGAGTCTCTCTCGGATTTTGTGAGGAGATGAAGAGCCAAGGCAGTAGTGATGAAGCAGAAGCCCTTAGAACAGGATCAGATCAGAATGGTCATAACAATGCCTTACCGTATATCAAGAGTGCATTGAAGTATATGCCTTTTGCAAGTTTTAACCAAATGTATGAATGTGCTTTGGTGGTAGAAGGTGTAGGAGAACCGAAAAAAGGTTTACCAAGTGGATGAGGATAGGATATGGAACCGAAAATGCGAGTGGCAGCACTAAGAGTGCAGTTGTGAAGATGTTAGACGTCAATATGGCAGCTAAGAGACAATTTTCAAAATTTGACCAGTCTTATGTCGAAGTCTTTGAAAGGCTACAAAAGAAAGATTTGTTGCGAGCATTAACACCTCCTAGCAAGGCCCCCTGACTCTTCAGTTACAAGCAAAAGGATATTTTGACTTCCACAATATCTATGGGAATACTGTCGAGACATGTGAGAGACTGAAGCATGAGATACAAGACCTATTTGAAGGACATAAGATAGCAGATCTGGCTGCTTCGAACCCCTCCACTCGACACAATCCTCTTCCTAATCACCAATTGACTATAATTGGGTATGTACTCGAGGAGGATTTCGTGATGGAATCTTTTGAAGACGAAGAAGAATAGGTCCTGAGTCGGGAGGAGATGAGCAAAACAGGGAGTGAAGTGGTTATTCTCATGATATCAAAAGAAAGCAATGATGTGACACCTATAGGTGAAGTCGAGGATGGGGTTGTTGGTGTGCCCTAGTTCTTAGTCATTGGTTCATGTTTATTGTATTATGCTTTTGATTATTCTTGCATACACTATTTGTGTTACATTAATAAAGGCATTAATCTAGTTCATTTATATCTTGTGCTATAATATGAATAGAGAATCCATTGATTGACAATCATAAAACCATATCCCAAGTGTATTCTATCATGGGAATGATTAGGACCATAGACTTGTATATACGATGACTGCATGGTAGTAATTCATACTAGGCATATCACTTGATAAGTCACTTGCGGATATGGATACATGTTGTATACATATGACTGGATCGATCCGCTCGAGAAAACTAAATGGTGGTTGTGTCATTAGTTTTCTTAAGTAGGTCTCTAACTGTCTTCAGACCAGATTTCATTATAATATCAATGTGGGATCCGGTTCACTTTGACATACGCCTAACAGGTCTGTAACAGGATGCCAAATACGGGTATGATTGGGTGAACAGGTGAACACATTGGTAATGATAGTGAAGTGATGGAATTACCACTCACATAACAGTGAGATGATATCACATGCCATTTGATAAGTGAGATTGATAAGTGTGTGGCCACACCTTGATAAGTAGTTTACTTATCTGATTCATTAATATATTTAATATCAAGAAATATCATAAACATCAGAGAGGATGACAACCGCTATGCCTCTAGTTTATAATATCGATATCAAATGGTAAAAGACATTAAGAGATAACTACAGGGTCTCTACATCTTTAGAGTGCTAAAATTATGTCTTGGTTAGGGGAAGTAATGGTTTGCTAGAACCCACTTACTGTTTGTGGGCCGTGAGCCCACTGCTAGCTAAGGAAAGTCCCATAGGATCGTGCACATTGAACATCTGAGTTAGAACTTATAGAACAGTACATTGGAGAGATGAAATTAATTAATTGATTGACAGTAAAATATCAAGGTAATTAATTGGTGGCTAATTAATTGATTAATTGATACTTTGTATCAAGGTAATTGATTAATGGTTTAAAGTGTTGAGTATTTAATTGATTAATTTGTTTGCAGGATGTAATTAATTAATTTGTAAATTAATGAAATTGCATTCGGTGAATAATTAATTAAATTAATACATCAATTTATTAATTAGTGTATTTAATTGGAATAATTAAATTTAATCTAATCATAATTAATTGCATAGAATAAATATTATTGGTATTTATTTATGTAATTAGATTAGAATTGGATTAGTTTTGTAAATAACCAATTACCATAAACTAATTAGGTTTAGGAATACACTATATATATAAATTAAAACACTAAATACCTAATAACTAAGACTATTGATATTCGACCACCATAATACATACAACATATGTATTCGGCCAATACAAAAGGAACATAGTGGAATTATTGGCACATTACACAATCTCTCCTGTTCCTCGTCTGTTCTTCGGCTAGCACCGGTTCTAGCTCAATAACTATTCGTGCACCTGACTACGGAGATTTTACCACCTTTTGGATTCTTCAGCCGTCTCTAGAAGAGACAGTCCGAGTATGTTTATATCCTTAAACGGATCAAAAGGTTTTATTCAATCAATGGTTAATGGACAAAGATCAAGCTATAAGGGATTAGAAATAAATTTTAAACCGCAATTCCGCTACGGTACAGTTGATTAACTGGCATAATCCCTAACAGTGGTATTAGAGCCATGGTTTAGTTCGTTTTGATTGATTGAAAATTAATAAGATTTGGTTTTTATTATTTTTCCAAATCAGTTTTGAGAATTCCTATTAATTCCTCGTGTAGAAATTATTCTAGGAAGTTTTCTTTTTATTATTTCTGTCTGTATTTTGTATTATTTGGTTCTGAAATTAATTTTAAAATAATTTAAAATTAAATAAAAAATACAGCAGCATTTTTTTAAATAGTAAAAGAGAAAAAAATAGTTTCAGACGTGGAATAGCAGTCACGGGACTACTGTCCGCAAATAGCAGCCCCGCGGCTGCTATTGGGTGAACAGCAGCCCCGTCGCTGTCCCGGGTCCGTCAAAAATTCAGAATTAGTCTAATTTTGGATTTAACGGGACTGGATTTAATCTTTAAAAATTTTCATGGGTAATTTTAATGAAATCAGGGCCCTAATACCGTTTAATTTATTAAACGTGTTTTTTTAATAAAAACTAATTGATATTAAAACGTTTTTGATTGGCATGCATATTTAATTTTTGATCAAATTGACAATTTGTATAAAATTGAATATGGTTAGTTTGTGAAATTTGCCCAATATACCGTGACACCGGTTTAAATTGGGAGGGCTAAATTTTAGATATGTGACGATCCTAAAAGTCAGTGGGAGCAAAATTATGGGCCTTTATGGGCTTTAGTCACATATGGTAAAATTAGCGATTTCACCCTAAGTAACTCGGCTTAACTTTATTAGATGATTTTGGAATGCCATGATATATTTGTATGTCTTACCGTGCAGCAATGTGTTATAGAGTTCTATGGACCCTAAATTAAAGTCGGTTTTTAATTTAATTTATTTTGGGAAATATGGTATGCGTGCCATTCTTTCATTAATGTAATTTAGAATAGGTTTTATTCATAAAAGTGTAATTGATCATGAAGAAGCCCAGATGGTCCAAGCCCATGGTGGGAGCCCAAGGAGACTTGAAGCAAACCCCTGAAGATTAGATAGTATATCTAGTTTCACTAGGATGTATTATAAGGCCTATAGAGTCTCTATGTTTATTTTGATTATACAATTGCTTAGTATAACATGAAATATAAGTAGCAACGATCACCAGATCATCACCCGCGATAATTATATGTTAAAGCCGTATCACTTAATTAATCCGGATAATGAAATATTGAGTCGTTTAAAAGTGCTTTCCAGATTCACACCTCTTCCTCCCAGGTAGTGCTACAGTGTATGACGTGTCCTAGCAGGTATGCTGTAGTAATTAGTAGGCCGTCGAGGGTTAGGATACTTCAGTATGGCTAACGCGTGTATGGTGGTTGGACTCAACGTGGGTAGCATTAGCTCAGAGCGGGTCCTAAGCACAGATATGCTAAGTGTCATAAACCCCATCAAACCAAGAGTCCCTGCGGAGGATTAGATAGTTTATCCTACCAAATCGTCAATGGTCGACGGCGGAGCCCTAGCTCAGTCGATTGTTGATGGATTGTGGATCTTGGTCAAGACAGCCAAATAAATATCACCAATAACAAATTAAAATGGGTTACTAATTTGATCTTTGGCTGAAGCCTTTTATTCTAACTCTAATGTAATTTTTCCCATGTAGATAAAAATCACCAAGTTACATAAAAGAAATAATGACTACAATAAGCAACAACTCACTCATACCACTCCTGGAAAAGGAAAAAATTTCAGGGACTGATTTCCTTGATTGTTCTATGAACTTGAAAAAGGTTTGTAGACACGAGTGGAAGGAATCTGTACTGACTGCTACCTTACCAGCCAACAAAGGGAACATGCCTAAGGGAAAGACCAAGTCCAAGTCCAAGGCGAACGCCCAAAAGGCCAAGTCAAAGACAAGGAAAGTGGCAGCTCCTAAAGGTAGGTTGGCCTCAGTAGATGATATCTGTCACGAGTGTAATGAGAAGGGACACTGGAAGAACGTGTGTCCAAAGCTAAGGGAGAAATAGAAGGCTAAAAGCTTCTGGTTCTGGAATTTATGTTGTTGAGATAAATCTGGCTATTTCTACATCTTGGGTTTTAGACACTGGATGTGGTACTCACATTTTTCCAAATGTGCAGGGACTAAGAAATAGAAGGTTGTTAGGATCTGGTGAAGTGGATCTTCGAGTCGGCAATGGTGCTCGTGTAGAGGCCTTGGAGATTGGAGATTACGCTTTAGAGATGCCTATTGGTTTAGTTTTAAAACTTAGAGATTGTTGTTTTGTACCTGCAATGCGTAGGAATATTATCTCAGTTTCTATATTGGATATTTCCAGTTTTAATTTTAATATTGGATGTGGTAGGATTTCTATACATCGTGGCAATATTGTTTATGGAACCGCATTTCTAGAAAATGGTTTGTATATCCTTGATCTAAAACGTAGTGAATCAATCTATAAAATAAATGCTAAAAGGATTAAGACTAATGAACTGAATCCTACATATATCTGGCACTGTTGTCTTGGCCACATAAATGAGAAACGCATAACTAGGCTTTACTCTAGTGGAGCGCTAGGGTCATTTGACATGCAGTTTTATGACACATGTGAATCTTGTTTAAGAGGGAAGATGACAAAGTCGCCTTTCACTAAAACTGGTGTAAGGGCCACAGAGCTATTGGAGCTGATACACTTAGATGTAGTCGGTCTCATGAGCACCAATGCTAGATCTGGTTTTCTGTACTTTGTTACCTTCGCAGATGACTATAGCCGATACGGGTATGTGTATCTGATGAAACATAAATATGAAACTCTTCAGAGATTCAAAGATTTTAAAAAGGAAGCTGTTAAGCCCAAAATATACCTAAAATATCATTAATATTTACATCAGTTTTGCTTCGAATTCATACTATTTATACTTGTTTAGAAAACTTTTACGTTCGAATATGTTTCTTTCATGCAAGGTACCTAAATATTTGGTAAAATCCAAATAGGAACGAAAAGAGGTTAAAAACAGAATAAAAACACTACAAAAGGAGTCAAAGACGACGAAGATCAAACACACCGAAACGAGGACGAGGATGAAGTCAAAGACAGCGGAAATTACTCAATGTCGCGACCGAGAATCCTCCATTCTCGGTCGCGACACGCGTCGCCAGACTTTTCCCTTACCATTTTCGAAGGATAAATATTTGCTCCCCCATTCTCGGCCGAGAATTTACATTCTCGGTAAGTTCAGAATTTCCTGGAGAGCTATTCATACACGTTCGTTTTCGACGAAACGTGTTCGTTCGGGTGGATAGAAACGTCCCTTCGCATAGGATACGACCCTTCACAACAGACACGACACTTCAATCACGACTCTTCAACATCTATAAATAAAGAGTTGATGGAGAGTTGGTGATATAGAAAATTGAAGAGAAGATTAGTATAGAATTAATGCAGAAATTCTGAGTCAAGCGATTTAGAGTTAGAAGTTCGATTCTGTAAAAATCAATATGATGTACACACATTGTTTATCAAATAATTACAAACACATTAGCGTTTAGATTTGTTCATATTAGTTTACATTTTGGTAGTAGATAGACCAGTCTCTATTCCGAAGATTCAGCGAGAAGATTTAGTAGAGGATCCGCCCCTGAGCCTGACAAACTCTAACGAAACCCAAGGAAAGGATTGACAACCCGTTCACTTGCAAGTCGTCGAAAGTTTCCATGCTTCTTGTTCTCTATAAACTTGTATCAAATTCATATTTCATCTAATAAAGTTCATTCTATTCGGTAGATTTTTATGTAGCACTTTGGTAAATGATCTAAAGTGAGTTCTGGTGTTTTCATTAAAACGTAGTTGAATTCAAAATCTTTACAATGAAACTTTGTTGAACACTTAGGCAAATTGATATCATCAGTAGGGTATTAATTTGGTTAAGGTAGCAATCTAACCCGACCGTAGGAGGATTGACTGCAGTTCAAAGCCTTTTAATTAGAGGAATCAACGTTTATTTCATTTTTATAATTTATACAAAGTTTAAAGTTGTTTTCTTTGCTTAATGCAAACGAATACGTTTGTTCACTTTTCTAAAGAACTAAACGTTTCTGTTTTGTAAATTTATCCTTAAATCAGAAGTGATTTCTAAACATTCATTATACTCTAATCTAATTCTTACTCTAGCAATTTCAAAACCAAATCCAATTAAACGATTTTACATATTATAAACCTTAAAAGTAAATCTAACTGATTCAACATAAGTTTTCGTTAAAAAAGCGTTCCCTGTGGGATCGATATCTTTTATTACTACAAGCGTATACCGTGCACTTGCGGAAATCGCTCAACAGAAGCAGAGAATCAACTTAGCAAGAAAGTAAAAGCGCTCCGGTCTGATAGAGGGGGGGGAATACTTGAGCCAAGAGTTTGTCTCATTCTTGAGAGAGTGTGGGATTGTATCCCAACTCACTCCTCCTGGTACACCCCAATGGAATGGAGTGTCAGAAAGGAGGAATATGACCCTACTCGACATGGTCCGCTCAATGACGAGTCAAACTTCTCTCCCTATATCCTTTTGGGGATTTGCTTTGGAAACTGCTGCTCATATAATTAATAATACACCTAGCAAGGCAGTTGAAGGAACACCGTAAGAATTATGGACGGGCCAAAAGCCCCACGTTTCCTTCATGAAGATTTGGGGCTGTGATGCACATGTCAAGAAATTGATAAGTGGCAAACTAGAGTCTAGATCTGTTAAATGCCAGTTCATGGGTTACCCTAAGGAAACTAAGGTTATTACTTTTACAACCCAGCCGAGAATAAAACATTTGTGGCTAGGTTTGTAGTCTCTTTGGTAAAGGAATTTCTTTCCAAAGTAGACAGTGGGAGCAATATTGATCTCGCTGAGATTCAAGACTCACCAACTCCTACAACATATGCTGAGGATGCTCAGGTAACTGATTTAGGTCCTCAAGAAATTGAGGAGGTTGAACCAGTTACACACGAACCTGGAAGGTCTAATAGGACACGTCATCAGCCCGAAAGTTACGGCTTTATGGTGATTGATGATGGGGACATAATGGTCGATGACCAGGATGAGCCTAAGACTTATCAAGAGGCTATTGAAAGCCCACAATCAGATCAATGACATAAAGCTATGGAGGATGAAATGCAGTCTATGCGTGATAACCAAGTGTGGAACTTGGTGGATCCACCTCCGGGTGTTAAAACGATTGGCTGCAGGTGGTGTTTCAAATTAAAAGCCGATAACACCTTCAAGAGGCGACTGGTGGCAAAAGGTTATAGAGAAATCCAAGGAATTGACTATGATGAAACCTTTTCACCAGTTGCTATGTTCAAATCCATTAGGATAGTACTGGCCATAGCTGCATGGTATAGCTATGAGATATGGTAGATGGATGTTAAAACCGCTTTCCTGAACGGGAAGTTACTTGAGGATGTCTACATGACACAACCAGAGGGTTTTATCGATCCGAAGTATCCTAACTGAGTATGCAAGCTTCAAAGATCCACTTATGGATTGAAGCAAGCATCTAGGTCTTGGAATCAGATATTCAATGAAGCCATAACTGAATATGGTTTCGTGCAGAATCCTGATGAACCCTGTGTACATATGAAATTCAGTGGGAGCATATCCACTTTCCTAATATTGTATGTCGATGACATACTGGTCATTAGAGGCGATATACCAACACTACAAGGTGTGAAGCAGTGGTTGAGTAAATGCTTCGCAATGAAAGACTTAGGAGAAGCCGAAATGATCTTAGGGATCATGATCTATAGAGATAGATCCAACAGACTTCTAGGCTTGAGTCAGGCAACGTACATAGATAAAGTTCTTAAAAGATTCAGAATGGACCAAGCTAAGAAAGGATTCATGCCTATGCGCGATGGGTCGAAACTTGGTAAGAAAGATTGTCCTCAGACAAAGCAGGACAGAGAGAACATGGAAAAGGTCCCATATGCGTCAGCTATAGGATCTATCATGTAATCTATGTTATGTACAAGGCCAGATGTTGCATTTGCACTTAGCATGACTAGCCGGTACCAGTCAGATCCCGGCGAGGAGCACTAGAAGGAAATTAAGGCTATCCTAAAGTACCTTAAATGTACCAAGGATCTTTTTTTAGTTTTTGGTGGGCAAGAGGAGCTGGCAGTATCAGGTTACACTAACGCGAGTTTTGAGACTGATGAGGACTAGAAACAATCACAATCTGGTTATGTTTTTCTCCTGAATGGCGGTGCCATTAGTTGGAGATCCTCGAAGCAGCCTACCATTACCGATTCTACAATGGAAGCTGAGTACATAGCTGCATGCGACGCTGCAAAGGAAGCAGTTTGGATCAAGAAGTTCATAAGTGACTTAGGTGTAGTTCCCACTATCCTAGGTGCAGTTGATGTTTTCTGTGATAACAACGGTGCCATAGCACAAGCAGTGGATCCTCGATCATATAAGAGATCCAAACATGTACTTAGAAAGTTTTACCTCATCCGAGAGATCCAGGCGAGAGGTGACATTACATTACAGAGAGTTAATGATGGGCGTGGCGCCTAGTGTAGAGCTTTTCCAATAACGACTAAAAGTGTATTGCGGTGAATGTGCTATGAATATGGATGTGATCTTTTAAATGTTCTAACTCCACTAGACACTACGACTACTTAGGGGCAAGTGTACCCCGTCGTATCAAGTAATAATCCGGTTAAGACCGGGTATCAAATCCATGGGATTTATAATTACAAGTATTAGACGACTCGGTTTCGTATGTTATTTAAGCGGTGATTACTTTGGGGTAAAGTAAGAAACAACTACACACTATCCCTAACTATTGGCGACACAGATTTATGTAGCTAAAACCATATGAAGTAGGATGAATAACGATAAGTTATAACCACGATAAATAACGACTCTAAATGTATACGGATAATAATTTACTCTTGCAAAGATGACTAAGTGTAGTAGGACCGACCTGTGAAGCACTTAGACTACGTGATTCCTAGTCAAGGCATGTCTAATGCGGGGGAATTAGAAACTAGGGCCCATAAGTTCCGTGGCATGTCAATTCCTACGGTTTCCGGTTTGTCACTTCCGGTAAGGCAACACCTATATAACTCCCTAAGGATAGCCTGAATGGCGGCGGAAATCGCGTTGTCCTACACAATAATCAATTACAAATATCAAAACAAGTAATAAGCATTAACACGTAAAGGGAAATAGAGATTATGAATCATAAATTATAAATATGGAAAGTGAATAGATGAAATACAACCAAGCCTAGTACATAGGAAGAGTACAAGCTAATTGGCAGGTAATAAGGGAGAATCCGCCCTTGGAACTAGCTAACCGGACTTAAAGCCGTCTCCTAGGTCGTGGAGGTGGAACTCTCGAGCTTGGTGACGAGTGGTGGAACGGAACTTCGATGGAACGCCGGAACAACCGAACAAGCTCTCGAGGGGGAGAGTTTAACTACAAAATCTGAATCTAAATTACAACAATAAAAAAGAGTAGAGTTTTGCTCTCTAGTGTGTAATTGGTATCTTCTTGGTATTCAAGAGCTTCCTATTTATAAACATCAAGCAAGGGCAATGTTGTAACTTCACAAAGCACAAGTATGGAGCAACATTATTTGGTGCAGAAATCCCATGATACGCCCCGCGTAAGGTGGTCTATGCCCCGCGTAAGTGCCCATTCCGTCAGAAATCTCCTGCATGTGGACCAATTCCATGTCTTGTTGTCTTAGGCACGCCCTGCGTAGCTGAAGTACGCCCTGCGTGTTTGAGTCTCTGAAGTTTTATTCCTTGAATTGGAGCTTTTACGCCGTGCGTAGCTGAAGCACGCCCCGCGTAAATGAGTCTCTGAGTTTTTATCATTGAAGAATTTGCCTGGTACGCCTCGCGTGTATGGTGATACGCCTCGCGTACGAAGAGTTGACTCAGTGAGACATTGCAGTCTGACTTTCAGGATTAGGCCAATTATTTCCGACATGTGTCATACGCCCCGCGTAGGGTGGCATACGCCCCGCGTATGCTGAGTCAATTCCACATGGCGTCTGCGGATAAGGCAATAATTGCTGACACCATGTTTCACGCCCCGCGTAAAGGATGAGACGCCCCGCGTATTTGAGTAGATTTTTGCTCCTTGCTCGTACCTGAAATACAAATCTTGCGAGCCGAGTTAGCTTGATGTTTTTATTTCCTAAACTAATCAAAAACACAAAAATTTAACTGAAAGTACGAAATTTATTTTTATTTCTTTATTTTATCAAAACGCTTTATTTTTGTAATTAAACTTATTTATTTTATCCAAAATCAATCCGTAAATCACGCTAAAAGATAGGGGTAAAATACCCCTATCAAACCTCCTCGGACTTTAAAGTTTTACTTGTCCTCAAGTAAAAGAAATCGAAAGACAAGGGATTGAGAAAATTAAGAAACAAACCGAAGGTTGGTTTTGCCAAGTGCGTGATTTCAAAGTTATGGTTTTATGCAAAGGTTTCGGTAAGTACCTACGCAAACAATTGAGTACAAAACTTGTTTGAAACCTCCATGATCAAGATTAATAGGCAATATTAACGGGGGTTGATTATCTTTTGAGAACCCGATAGTACCTCACCAAGGGATTTCGCTCTTACGCTCAATTTTAGGTGGGTCGGTGTTTTAGCACTCTTCTTTGCACTTACTCGAGATCATGTTGAATTTGCATTTTTATTCGGGTTTTTCCTCCTAAAATATGGTTAGGCAATATTAAAAATGAACCCGGAGGGGGGGTTGCAATGTGGGTGGCCTCTTTAGTGGTTAGTTTAAAGAAACTCGAGTTCGAAAATACCGTTTTGTGTTTGCACCGTGTTTTTGTTTATTTCGACCTTGGCGATTTTTTACAAAATATACTTCAAAATTGCTCGGGTGGAGCTTGAGAATGCCTTTTTATTTTTATCGTATCCTTTGTTTTGATAGAGGCACAAAAACAATATTTTGAAGGCTTATGGTGCTCGTTTGTTAAGGCCGTGACTTTTTCCGAGTGATTTGGGTGCAAATTGATTTTGTCGGTATTCGAACAAGAGGAAAAAGGGTTAAATGTTAAAAGGGTATTAACAAAAAAGTTGGTTAATAGGCTCGAAGGGGTTTCCTAATGTTTGATGAAAATGAGAAAAATAAATTAAGAAAAATTAACCTAAGTGGGTTCGGTTTATCATCTATTGCCTTTTTACCAAAAATAAGTGTACTTAACCCGGTATTCGATGCAAATTCTATGAGTCGAGTGAAGTCAAAGCTCTCGAAAAATTGTGAAAGAATTAGAGTTCTCGCACGAACTCCTTTAGGCTCAAAAATACCTCACAAAGATTCGGGTTTAAATTGTGTACTATCAAGTCTTCGCTAAATTCTCAATTATCCCGTTTTTATTGCCTTTTCAAAGTTCATTATGGAGATAACATTCGGGTTAAGACTAAATGCCTTAGTTTATTACTAACCTAAGCTTTGCACAAATTCCCTAATTTCAAAATCAAGACTAAAATTCCTTAATTAGATCATCCCCTTGTGTCGACTTCTTTTATTTTTGATGACAAATAACAGAACTTTAATTAATTTCCGAAGGAGGGATAGCGTGTCGGGAAAGATTTAAAAGAGTCAATAAAGTAGTTTAAATATTTTGTTGGTTATTTTTTTTTTTTTTGTTTTTGGTAGTGCAAAACAAACGTTAAGTGCGGGGTTGCACGTCCCTCCGCGGTATTTAAAATGACGCATGTTCCAAGGGCGTCGTAAAAAGAAGTTAAAACAAAAACAAAAGTAAAGGGAAGGAAGGAAAAGAAGACCCTTAGTGGTCAGGGGCCCTACGCGAGGCGTGCCCAGGGGGGCGCCCCGCGTAGGGTGGCGTTTTTATCTCTTTTTGAGTCAGAGACTCAAAGATGCGAGGCGTAGGAACAGGAGGCGTAGGAACAGGGCGCCTCGCGTGTTTGAGTTTCTGAACTTTTTTAAGTAGGGGAATGCAGGGTACGCGGGGCGTACCATGGGGTACGCCCTGCGTGGTGTTATTTTAAACAACAAAAACAACCACAATGAAAGCACAAAACACAACTGGAATTTAACAATATATATTAGAATGAAAGCATCGTACACTAAAAACATAAAAAACAACACAGGAAATACAAAAACAACATCAAAAGGAAATACATAAAGAAAAAAGAAAAACAGAAACTATGGTTGTGGTGGAGGCGGATTGCCGTGGAGGTTGAAGTAGGAGGCAAAGGAGGTGGTTAGGGCATCAAAGCGAGCATCGAGATGGGCCCGATCCTCACGTTGTTGCGCCTCGATGGAGTTGAAACGGGTGATGAAGGTGGAGTGGTCCATGAGGCGATTAGCCTCGAGGGTGTCAAAACGGGTGTTGAGGGTGGCGAAGTGGTTGTCGTAGAGGGCTCAATCGGCACGTTGGTGGTCTTCCAAGGTGTCCAACCGAGCATAGATGGAATTGAAGTCATGGTTAGGCGGAGGGCTGAAATTGAGGCACATATCTGAATCCAAACCCTCCTCCTCGTGAGAGCGAGCCGCCCCCGAGGTTTCACCCGGGCCCGAGGTGGAGCGCCTAAGGGATTTGAAGGCATTTTTCTCCACGGGCCGAGGCAAAAGGCTTGGGAGGCGAGCAAGGGCAGCCTCGTCAAGAGCGGAAGTGGCGAAAAGAGTGACTAGATGGCTCAACCCGATCTTGCCCCGCTTTCGGGTGGAAATGTGGTGGAGTTGGACGGCCACAAGATAGGAGAGGTCATAGGCACGGTTGTTGGCACAACAATAGAGTGCCAAAAGTTCGTCCTTGTTGACCTTGGTGGATTCCGACTTCCCCGAAAAGTAGATGGAGATGAAGCGGTGGAAAAGTTGGAGGATTGGATCACGGATGAGAGAGGGGCGGAGGTTGGAGACATCATAATCCTCGGACCCGATGATGGAGGTCCAAAAATCACGAGCGAAAACATCCTCGGGCCAATGGGAGATACCATCTTCCACTTGTTTGGTGAAGTGATTGCGGAGCCATTGGGTGTCAATGGTGAAGGGGTGGTTGTGAAGGCGGAAGTTGAAGAGGGCGGCACCGGGGACGTTGTTAGAGGTGAGGGTGGTGTAGAACTCCAAAACTAAGGAGGGGTAAACGTGGGGCCGTGCAAGAAAATGATCGTGCCAAGAGAGGGCATGGAGGCGCTCCACGAAAACCCCGCCAAGGCCGAAGCGGTCAAGAGTGCTCCGTTCAATGTATGGGCTCTCCATAAAGTGGGCGGCAGAAAGTGTTTGGTAGTTCTCGGCCTCCCCCTCGGTTAGGAGATGAAAAGGAGCCCGGTGTAGGCGGGTAAGTGGTGGTGTCCCCTCCCATTTGGGTGATGGTAGTGGTTGTTGAATTTGTGCAGAACGGGAAGAACGAGCCCTAGTGGACCGTGGGGGACGCATGTCGGCGGTGTGTTTTCGCCTAACCATGGTGTGAGTGAGGGGTTTTGGAGAGTGTGGAGGAAGGTTGTGGGAAGGTTGAGTGACTTGTGAGGGAGAAGAAGAAGCAGAGGGGTTTATATAAGGGGAGAGTGGGGAACCCAAGTAAAACTCGGATTCCCAGAGGGGTACGCGGGGCGTGAAGGGGCCACGCCACGCGTATCCCTCCCCCTGAACTTATTTTTCGCAAAAGTGGTGCGGTACGCGGGGTGTGAAAGGGGGCACGCCTCGCGTATCGCACCTCCTGCCCCTTTTTTATGGATAAAAGGGCGAGGACGCGGGGCGTACATGGGGATACGCCCCGCGTAAGAGGGGGAAGTTGAAGAATTTTTTCGGTTTTTTGATCAGTTTTCTGATTTTTAATTTTATGGTTTATGAGTTTTTAATGAGTTTTTATGATTTTTATGTTTAATTATTAATTGTTTTTAATATTTTTATTTTTAAATTGTAATTAAGGAGGTAGTTAATATAAAATTTATTGTGGGGGGAGTTTTGAATTTGAAAAGGTGGAAGTTGATTGGATGGAAAGGAAGGTGGAGTGTGGAAGTGGGAAAGGTGTATAGGGAAGAGGAGTGATGGGAAGTTTGAGGGAAAGAAAGTTGCCATGGGGAGTTGTAATTCACAACTCCCCGAGGATACGCGAGGCGTGCCTTGGGACGCGTCCCGCGTGTCCTCCCACGTGGCTCTTATTTGAAAGGGGTTTTACTCACCGATGGGTACGCGGGGCGTGATAGGAGATACGCCCCGCGTAGTGTGTCTTTTATTGAGCAAAATGGGCAGACACACAACTACGCGGGGCGCATGGGGTTGTATGTCCCGCGTAGCTCAAAAAATGTTTTGGATTAATATGGGATTTGTTTTTCCTTTAATTTATAAAAAATAAAAAAAATAAAAATAGAAATGAAGATGAAAATTTATAAGACTAAATCAAAGAAATAAAATGAATCAACCGGAAAACAAAATGTGGAAAGTAAAAGTTGGGAACGAAAAACTCCCTTATTCGAGCTTGGGTTGCCTCTCAAGAAGCGCTACGTTAGAGTCGGTGAGCTCGACTTAGAATTTCCTCCTAGGTGTATGCTTCCATTCGCGTTAGAAATTCAAATTCTTGAATAAACAACCCGTACCTGCAAAACGGATTGTTAGCTTTAAAAGAATTTAACAAAAACCAAAAACTATATTTACAGAAATTATAGAAGAGTTTAGTTTGCTCCCTTTTTGACTCCTTTGGTAGTTCAAAAAGAGCGAAATATTCCGAGGTAGAAGGAACCTCCGACTCTTCTAGCTTTGGATTTATTTCCATGGGTCCGCACACAACCGGCTCATCGATGTCCGTTTTCTCACAACTGAGACGACCTTTATTATTTGGGGAATCCTTTTGAGAAAACTCACTTAACTCGAGCTTCCCATTTTGACAAACCGAATTAGACTCTCGAATTGATTCGTCCGCGGCGGAATCAAGAGGAGACTTCAATCTGGCCCATAGATTTTCCAATTCCCTGAAATATGTCTCAGTGTTAGATAATCCTTCATGAATATCTTTAAGCATAGAGTTTACCACATCGAATTTCGAGGTTGAGTGTGGGCATTCGTCATCCATGCGGTCGTCCCACCGATGACGACTATGAGGCATCATACCATGAAACAAATCATTAATATCAACAAAAAGCGAAATAAATTATTCATTAAAAGAGAAAGTAATATTTACAAATGCTTAAACTAACAATAAAACGTTTTTGTCTAATATTGTAAGAAATCATAAATCCCCGGCAACGGCGCCAAAAACTTGATGGGCGTGGCGCCTAGTGTAGAGCTTTTCCAATAACGACTAAATGTGTATTGCGGTGAATGTGCTATGAATATGGATGTGATCTTTTAAATGTTCTAACTCCACTAGACACTATGACTACTTAGGGGCAAGTGTACCCCGTCGTATCAAGTAATAATCCGGTTAAGACCGGGTATCGAATCCACGAGATTTATAATTACAAGTATTAGACGACTCGGTTTCGTATGTTATTTAAGCGGTGATTACTTTGGGGTAAAGTAAGACACAACTACACACTATCCCTAACTATTGGCGACACAGATTTATGTAGCTAAAACCCTATGAAGTAGGATGAATAACGATAAGTTATAACCACGATAAATAACGACTCTAAATGTATACGGATAATAATTTACTCTTGCAAAGATGACTAAGTGTAGTAGGACCGACCCGTGAAGCACTTAGACTACGTGATTCCTAGTCAAGGCGTGTCTAATGCGGGGGAATTAGAAACTAGGGCCCGTAAGTTTCGTGGCTTGTCAATTCCTACGGTTTCCGGTTTGTCACTTCCGGTAAGGCAACACCTATATAACTCCCTAAGGATAGCCCGAATGGCGGCGGAAATCGCGTTCTCCTACACAATAATCAATTACAAATATCAAAACAAGTAATAAACATTAACACGTAAAGGGAAATAGAGATTATGAATCATAAATTATAAATATGGAAAGTGCATAGATGAAATACAACCAAGCCTAGTACATAGGAAGAGTACAAGCTAATTAGCAGGTAAAAAGGGAGAATCCGCCCTTGGAACTAGCTAAGCGGACTCAAAGCCGTCTCCTAGGTCGTGGAGGTGGAACTCTCGAGCTTGGTGACGAGTGGTGGAATGGAACTTCGATGGAACGCCGGAACAACCGAACAAGCTCTCGAGGGGGAGAGTTTAACTACAAAATCTGAATCTAAATTACAACAATAAAAAAGAGTAGAGTTTTGCTCTCTAGTGTGTAATTGGTATCTTCTTGGTATTCAAGAGCTTCCTATTTATAAACATCAAGCAAGGGCAATGTTGTAACTTCACAAAGCACAAGTATGGAGCAACATTATTTGGTGCAGAAATCCCATGATACGCCCCGCGTAAGGTGGTCTACGCCCCACGTAAGTGCCCATTCCATTAGAAATCTCCTGCATGTGGACCAATTCCATGTCTTGTTGTCTCAGGCACGCCCTGCGTAGCTGAAGTACGCCCCGCGTGTTTGAGTCTCTGAAGTTTTATTCCTTGAAATGGAGCTTTTACGCCGTGCGTAGCTGAAGCACGCCCCGCGTAAATGAGTCTCTGAGTTTTTATCATTGAAGAATTTGCCTGGTACGCCTCGCGTGTATGGTGATACGCCTCGCGTACGAAGAGTTGACTCAAGGAGACATTGCAGTCTGACTTTCAGGATTAGGCCAATTATTTCCGACATGTGTCATACGTCCCACGTAGGGTGGCACACGCCCCGCGTATGCTGAGTCAATTCCACATGGCGTCTATGGATAAGGCAATAATTGTTGACACCATGTTTCACGCCCCGCGTAAATGATGAGACGCCCCGCGTATTTGAGTAGATTTTTGCTCCTTGCTCGTACCTGAAATACAAATCTTGCGAGCCGAGTTAGCTTGACGTTTTTATTTCCTAAACTAATCAAAAACACGGAAAATTAACTGAAAGTATGAAATTTATTTTTATTTCTTTATTTTATCAAAACGCTTTATTTTTGTAATTAAACTTATTTATTTTATCCAAAATCAATCTGTAAATCACGCTAAAAGATAGGGGTAAAATACCCCTATCAGTTAACACCGAGAACAATGTCGCAGATCCGTTTACTAAGGCACTTACAGAGCGCCTACATGATGGTCATACTAGATCTATAGGGATTAGGATAATGCCTGCTTGGAACTAGTCCAAGTGGGAGACTGTTGGTGTGCCCTAGTTCTTAGGCATTGGTTCATGTTTATTGTATTATGCTTTTGATTATTCTTGCATAGATACACTATTTGTGTTACATTAATAAAGTCATTAATCTAGTTCATTTATATCTTATGTTATAATATGAATAGAGAATCCATTGATTGACAGTCAGAAAACCATATCCCAAGTCTATTCTATCATGGGAATGATTAGGACCACAACTTGTATATTCGACGACTGCATGGTAGTAATTGATACTAACCATAGCACTTGATAAGTCAATTGTGAATATGGGTACATGTTGTATACATGTGATTGGATCGATCCGCTGGAGAAAACTACATGGTGGTTGTGTCATTAGTTTTCTTAAGTAGGTCTCAAATCTTCAGACCAGATTTCATTATAATATCAATGTGGGAGTTCACTTTGACATACGCCTAACAGGTCTGTAACAGGATGCCAAATACGGGTATGATTGGGTGAACATGTGAACACATTGGTATTGATAATGAAGTGATGGAATTACCACTCACATAACAGTGAGATGATATCACATGCCACTTGATAAGTGAGATTGATAAGTGTGTGGCCACACCTTGATAAGTAGTTTACTTATCTGATTCATTAATCTACTTAAGATCAAGAAATATCATAAACATCAGAGAGGATGACAGTCGCCATGCCTCTAGTTTATAATATCGATATCAAATGGTAAAAGACATTAAGAGATAACTACAGGGTCTTTGCATCTTTAGAGTGCTGAAATTCTGTCTTGGTTAGGGGCAATAATGGTTTGCTAGAACCCACTTACTGTCTGTGGGTCGTGAGCCTACTGCTAACTAAGGACAGTCCCATAGGATCGTGCACATTGAACATTTGAGTTAGCACTTATAGAACGGTACATTGGAGAGATGAAATTAATTAATTAATTGACTATAAAATGTCAAGGTAATTAATTTGTGGTTAATTAATTGATTAATTGATACTTTGTATCAAGGTAATTGATTAATGGTTTTAAGTGTTGAGTATTTAATTGATTAATTAGTTTGCGGGATGTAATTAATTAATTTGTAAATTAATGAAATTGCATTCGGTGAATAATCAATTAAATTAATACGTCAATTTATTAATTAGTGTTATTTATTTAATTCGGATAATTAAATTTAATCTAATCATAATTAATTGCATAGAATAAATATTATTGGTATTTATTTATGTAATTAGATTAGGATTGGATTAGTTTTGTAATTAACCAATTAACCCTAAACTAATTAGGTTTAGGAATACACTATATATATAAATTAAAACACTAAAAACCTAATAACTAAGACTATTGATATTCGGCCACCAAAATACATACAACATATGTATTCGGCCAACACAAAAGGAACATAGTGGAATTATTGGCACATTACACAATCTCTCATGTTCTTCGTCCGTTCTTCGGCTAGCACCGGTTCTAGCTAAATAGCTATTCATGCACCTGACTACAGAGATCTTACTACCTTGTGGATTCTTCAGCCGTCTCTAGAAGAGACAGTTCAGGTATGTTTACATCCTTAAACGGGTCAAAAGGTTTTATTCAATCAATGGTTAATGGACAAAGATCAAGCTATAAGGGATTAGAAATAAATTTTAAACCGCAATTCCGCTGCTCTACAGTTGATTAACTGGCTATAATCCCTAACAGGTGCACCCTACGATGAGGAAGAGAGGATGGAGACAGAAGGGGCATCCCCTCAGAAGTTGTTGCCAGAAGTGAAGATGTTCAGTGGCACAGAAGACCCCTTGGTGCATTTGCATCAATATGTAACAACCATGCTTGTTGATCTCTTTGAAAGGGAAGAGATTACAAAATTATTCCACCACTCTTTAGTGGGAGAGCTATTAAGATGGTTTCAGACCTTATCGAAAGGGGTGATAACCAATTGGACATGAATGGTAGATATGTTTAAAGAGAGATATGATGGGCTCTCGAGACGGGTCTATTTTCAAGAATTACCGGGACCCTCCGTCAAGTGATTGTGGAAGAAAGCCTCGGGATGCAAGTAGGGCCAATTGTAAGGCCCTTGCCCGAATTCAGAAAGTATGATGGCGTACTAGATCCCATGGGACACTTGCACCATTATTTGGCCAATATGAACTCTGTCGGGTTCAGAGAAAAGGAAATGACAAATTTATTCTCTAATTCACTAACTAGAACTTTCGATGGAGGTGAGGAAGTACTGGGGGACCATAACCAAGTTATTCCTTAATAAGTATGGGGAATACGTACCATGTAGAGGATCCTTAAGAGAGGTAGAGGCAGTGGTGCAATGCCAGAATGAGTTATTCACATATTATCTGAAAAGATGGAGACATCATTATGCCGTGTCACATGTAGAGCTGGATGGTTTGGATCAAGTCACCATAATCATTAAGAACTCTATTTCGCGGGTTAGGAGAATGCTAAGAAACGTGTTCTTAAAGGACTTCAAAGAGATGTGGGGATGGGCCCATACTTATGGGCCAAATTTGCCAACATGAAGTTCGAGACACCCCAAGTGGTAGATCTGATGGTCGTAGATATATGGGAGAGTTCATCAGATGAAGAAGACGGAAAGGGGAAAACGAAGATGGTTGACATTTGGGCAGATTCAGAAGAAGAAGTCGAGGTGGGAGACCCGTTCAGGGAGAGTGGCCGAGGAAAAGGAACCGGTAGCAGAAAAAGAAAATGAAGATGGGACAGCACCAAAGCCAGATGATCAAGTCTTAGAACAGCTCAAAAAGGCACAGTCCAAGTGAATTGCGTGGCAAATGTTATGTCATTCAAAATACCACCAGAAGAATCTGATTTGAGAACTATAGAATTTGATCATCTCAACAAATGCTGAGCCGGCATAGCTGGTGGGAGTGATAATAACTAGGAAGAACATAGAGACACATTCACTGATGAAGATCTCCCAGAAGAGGGAAAATCCCATAATAAGCCTATGTACATCCATGCCGAGATCAACGGGAAGAAGACGAGTTGTGTAATGGTAGATGATGGTTTTGCTATTAATGTTTGTCCTTTGATGCTCCTGTATAAGTTGGAAATCGAGAAAGGAAATTTGACTACTTAGGAGACTGTGATCCGGGCATATGATGACAGCCGCCGTCACATTGAAGTGGGACCCCATGAAGGAGAGACTGAATTCACGATTTTGAATATTCTAGTAACCTTTGTTGTGTTGTTGGGACATCCTTGGTTCCACAAGCTTGGAGGGATACCATCGACCCTCCATCAGATGATTAAGTTTCCATTCGAGGGGGAAGTTGTCACAATCAAAGCAGAAAAACTAAGCTCGGTAGCAGCTCTGGGAATAGAGCCACAGATCTTTTCTGGATTCCAAGTGTCAGGGATCTATGACTCCAGCATGAACACTGATGTACTAAAACTAATGAAGGGGTGCTTCATCAGGGCATGGGACTAGGGGCACATCACTAGGGCCTCCCAGAATTCCCAGACTTCAAAAGCCAAAAAATCAGGAAGGGTTTAGGTTATGAGAATGGTAGCTCCTCCAGCTCTAGCAACAAGGGAAAAATAAGCTTGAAGAATCATTTTGTGTGCGAGGGGCATATACGGATTTATGCTGGAGCACCGGAACCGTGCATCATTGAGGACAGAAAGATCCTCCCAAGATTTGAAATCTTCAATGACGTGACCAAATGGGGCAAAGAAGATCAGAGCTGCTTTATGGAAGAGATTATTGTGATAGAGGCCGAGCCATACGAGTAAGTGATTATCGCTGAAAAGACAGTGGGAGCGGTGGATGAGCTAGGATCATCAGGAGTCAAGAAAGATGGAGATGATGTTGATTATATTCTTACTTTGTTGGAAAATGAGAATGTATTTGAATCCACACTGTTTAGTCCCTATATTTTGATAAAACACACTGTATAATCCTTGTATTTTGATAAAACACACTATTTAGTCCCTAACGTTTTTCTTGGTGAACTGTTTAGTCCCTGCCGTTAGACTCTCATGAAGATTTTGTTAGTCAATTTGGATTTGCGTTCTTCTTTTCCTTTATTTTCCTTTCCTTTAAACTCTAATGCATCTGAAATCAAGTTTGAGTGTTCTTCTTCTTGATTTTCTTCTTAATCGTTCAAATTCGTAAGCATTGGGTCTATTCTTTTTCTTGTTCTCCATACAAATAGCTTCTTCTTCTAAATTGGATTTTCTCTTCTGAAGTTTGAAGGTAAATAGTAAAGGGTAATTTAGTCATTCCGAAGTGATAAACGGTAAAAAAACAAACAGACGGAAGGACTAAACAGCTCATTGAGAAAAAGGTTAGGGACCTTACCATGTGTTAGTAAAAATACAGAGACTAAACTGTGTGTTTTATCAAAATATAGGGACTAATAAATTAATTACCCTTAATGAAATGAACTCTGATTTTGCTTACTTGCTTGATGTTGATTTTACTCATTCCATACATGCCCATTCATATAACATGCCTATATTCGAAATCAATACGATAGAAATGTCAACTTTCAATCTTGGTAAGGATAAAAATCCTAAAACTATACAAATTGCTCAAGATATAACTATTGAAGAGAGAAAATCATTTGAGAAAATAATTAAAAAATATGAGAAAGTATTTGCTTGGACCTATGAGGATATGCCAGGAATCGACAAGTCAATAGTAACACATTGTATACCGACTTACCCCAAAGCGAGACCAGTCAAGTAGAAGCTAAGGCATATGAGGCTAGAATGGGCAGAAAAGATCCAAGAAGAGGTGAAGAAACAGCATGAGATGGGCTTCATAGAAGTGATTGAATATCCGTCTTAGGTGGCCAATGTAGTCCCAATTGCTTAGAAGGACAGGAAGGTTAGAATGTGTGTCGACTACCATGATCTCAATAAAGCATCTCCGAAGGACGAGTTTACGCTTCCCCATATTGACGTTCTAATAGATAGCGTCGCATCCAGTGAACTTCACACCACGGTGGATGGCTACGCAGGATATAATCAAGTACAAATGGCAGAAAAGCACAAAGAAAAAATCTCCTTCACCACGGAATGGGGCACATACTGCTACAAGGTTATGCCATTTAGTTTGAAGAACACAAGGGCAACCTACCATAGGATGACGACGACACTATTCCATGATATGATACACAAAGAGGTACAGGTCTACGTCGATGACATGATGATCAAATCAGACACAAGAGAGGGACACTTTGCAGCACTAGAAAAGATCATAGCAAGAATTGAAGAATTCAAGGTAAAGCTCAATCCGAAGAAGTGCTTCTTCGGGGTCACATCTGGGAAGATACTAGGGCATATGATAAGCAAATAGGGAATTAAAATTGACCCGGTTAAAATAAAAGAGATATAAGAGATGCCCGCACCAAAGACAGAAAAGGATGTAAAGGTTTCTTGGGTCGAATACAGTATATTAGTCGGATCATCGCTCGCCTAACTATGATATGTGAACCAATCTTCAAGCTTTTGAGGAAGAACCAGCCAATGGTATGGAATGATCAATGTTAGTAAGCTCTAGATAGTATCAGGAAGTACCTAAATAATCCACCAGTATTGAGGCTGCCGAAGCTGGGGAAGCCCCTGTTGTTGTATTTAGCAATCGAGGAGGAGTCATGCATGATTGAAAAGACATGCATTATTATAGTATGGGTCACCAATAAATTGAGGCACTACTAAAACTCATGTAAAGTTATCATTATCTCCAAGATGGATCCAGTGAAGTACTTGTACCAAACTCCATCTCTGACCGAGAAGATGGTAAGATGGATGCTACTCTTGTCTGAAGTTGACATAGAATATGTGACTAAGAAGGTGATCAAGGGAAGACCAGTCGCAGAATTCTTGGCTAATCAACCCCTTAGTACAAAAGACAATGAGGTTAACTACGACTTCCCGGACAAGCACTTGAACGCAATAGAAGTGTTGGATTGGAAAATGTACTTTGATGGAGCAGTAACTCAAATGGAGCTGGGCTAAGAGTCTTCCTTTAACCAACAACATGGCAGAATAAAAAGATTGTATTTATGGCTTAGAATAATTGGTCGCACTAGGGGCAACCTATGTGGAGATATGGGGGGGATTCCAAGTTGATAATCGAGCAAGACTAGGGGCATTGGGAGTTGAGAGAAGAAAGATTATGCCCATACATAGATCAGTTGGAAGTTTGGCACAGTGGTTCAGAGAATGTCGCTTCTACCACATCACCCATGCTCAGAATCAGGCGGCAGATGCTTTGGCCAGTATGGGACAACCCTAGAAATCTCGCCTCAAAGCCTTTAGTACTCCGAAGATCCCACAAACCTTGCTATGAAGATGTGATGCTCTTAGGAGTCGATGACAAGCCATGGTATTTTGATATTGTAATCTTCATGAAAAATGGCACCTACCCACAAGATTCAAAGCCGAGAGACCATGTGGAAATCCGAAGATTGGCCTAGAAGTTTCTCCTACACAACAACCTACTTTACAAAAGGCATGCATATAGGGTTCACCTAAGGTGTCTTGACGAAAGGGACGCACAGAAGGCGATGGAGTCAGTACAATCGGGGATCTACGAGGCCCATATGGGAGGAATAATGTTGGTAAAGAACATTATGAGGCAAGGGTTCTATTGGTTGCAATGGAGAAAGATTGTCATGAATATGCCAAAAAATGTCACGATTGCTAAATACATGGCGATTACAACCATATGCCAACCACAAAACTCCATGTGTTGGCACTTATCTGGTCGTTTGCAACTTGGGGCATAGACATCATTGGTGAAGTAAGACCCAGCGCATCAAATGGACATAAGTTATTCATGGTATCCATTGATTACTTCACCAAATGGGTTGAAGCTGAGTCATTTAACAAACATGGTCACAGATAATGGGACTCAATTACAAGGAGAAGTAAAAAGCCTTTTTCGAGAGTATGACATCAAACAACGACGTTCATCCCCGTAACATCCCCAAGCCAATGGAGCAGTAGAAGCAGCTAATAAGAATCTCAAAAGGATCCTTATCAAGACTATCGAGTCTCATAGGAATAGGCATCAACAGCTACCATTCGCACTATGGGCCTATTGAACCACAATCAGAACTTCAACAAGAGCAGCTCCATTCTCTCTGGCACGAATTTGTAACAAATGCAACTTTTTCAGCCAGTATAACTTTTTTTGGAATATTTATAGCGTCCTCCTTCTATAACCTATTTACTAATCTTTACAAAATTTGAATTCATTCAATTCATATGGTAAAAAGGCTTGAAGGAAATTCTTTCGGACAAAATAATAAATGTAATATATAATTGGTCTTATAATGGAGGTTACATATATTCTTTTTATGCAATATCTTTTACTAGGGGTATAAGAAAATTAGCTCAATTTATTTATTTTTGTAAACAAAATAATTGATGTAATTATTAATGGAGTCGGTGTTACTAGTTTCTTTGGAGGAGAAAGCATCAAATATGCAAGAAGCGGTCATATTTGTTCTTATATTTTATTGTATTTATTTTATGCACTAACTTTCTTAGAAATTTACTATTATTTTTCTTTTCAAATTGAAATTAATGTGAATTAATTCATATATCGAAATGGATGATTCCAATGTTTAGAATAAAAAAATAGTTACAAGAGGTTTTTTTTAACCTATAACAGATCTTTATTTTTTTTACTATCAATATTTCTAACTTTGATTCCCATCCAGATAAAAAGTTTCATAAAGTGATCTATTTTTATAGCATGTCTCTTTAAAGTGAAAATGCAATCCATCTCCTTAATTGTTCTATTCTTTCTTTCACACAAACCATTCTGTTGTGGTGTATGACGAACTATCATTTCATGTTGAGTACCACAACCCCTGCAATATTTCTCAAATTCATTTGAGAGACATTCACCTCCATTGTTATTCCTTAATGTGTTGATTTTTAGTACAGTAAAATTCTCTAATGATGTCTTAAAATCTTTGAATTTCTAGAAAGCTTTTGATTTTTCTTTGACACAATACACCCAAACGTTTTGTGAGTAATCGTCAATGAAAGAGATAAAATAATGGCTACCTCCTAGAGATAAAAATTTCATCGGACCACAAAGATCCGAGTGAATAAGATGTAGTGGTCTTTTTGCTTTCCATGTAGATTGAGAAGGAAAAAAGTAATTTTTTGTTGCTTTCCAAGTTGACAGACTTCACAAGCATTTGAGCCTCTTCCTCCAAAATTTCCTCCTCTTCCACAAACACAATTTCTACCTGTTTGGTTTTTTGAAATCTTCATTCTTCTTGTTTCGAGATAACTTTGACTAGAGTGCTTGATCCGAAGCTACTTCTTTTTTCTTCTTGTTTAATCTTTCTTCATGAGCTTGCAACGATCCTATGAATTCCTCAATGGCCATGGCATTCAAATCCTTAAATTCTTCAATGACTACCACAATGTAGTCAAATCTAAAATCCAAAGATCGGAGGGTTTTCCAATGAGACGAATATCATTTATAGTTTCATCATTCCTTTTTAAGTGACTGACTATAGACAATACCCACAAACACTAATCAGAAACATATTCTGACTCCATTGTATGCAAACTTTCAAACTCCCCTCAAAGAGTTTGCAACCGAACCTTTTTAACCTTTTAATCTCCTTTGAATAAATTCTCCAAATTTTTGCGTGCTTGCTTTGTCGAAGTGGAAAAAGCTATCTTCTCCCAAGCTACTTCATATGATTATACACTCCTTGGTATATCCAAAACAAGGTTGCTAGTTTTTGTTCCTTGATTTTCTTAGACTCTCCTTTTGAACTTGTGTTAATCTTTCCTCAATTTCAACTTCAACTTTAGTATGCCTCTTTTCAACTATTTTCCATTCTTTTTTAGATCCAAGAAGAGCCTTCATTTTAATACTCCATTTACCATAATTATCTTTGGTTAATTGAGGGACATAAGTGAGAGGAATAGAGTTGTTTATTCTGATCAAACAGAGATCTGATGCCAATTTGTTGAAGATAATCAGAGAATAAACAAAGTATAGTTAAGGAGAAAAATGGACTGTTTCTGATTATTATTTTTCACCAGTACTTAAGTGAAGTACAATGCAGATATTTATAATCTAAGATGACTATTCACTAAAATGCACAACTATTCACAAAACAACACGACTATTCACTATGAATCTTCATTAAACAACACAGACTCTTAGTTAAATACATGACTATTCATTAAAATTCTGTCCAAGTTAATTTAATAGAGAGTCAACACCTAATTGTTTTAACTTCTGAATGGATTCCATGATTTTCTCATACATAACAAATGGCACACACTTTAATTCATTATGTCCAATGTAGGAGAAGCATATAGTAAAATTTCATTGGGTAACTGTGAGGCTTGTTGGGGTTATCATTTGTTGATTTGTATAGATTGTCTTAAAGTAAAAGGTCTATACTTGTTCAAGTAAGGTTTTTAGTTTGGATTAGGAAACATATTATATTGGATGTTTTCTTCGTGCTCTTTGATATTGAATGTTTTCTTATCTTAGCTTGTGGTGTTGCTCCTTTCGAGTGCACATGTGTAGTAGTAAATACAAGTTTAAATTAGTAGTGTTTCTAAGTTCTAAAATTACCATTTGCAACGCAGAAATATGGCATGCGTTGACTATAGAAGTTTGTAATTGTTGTTCTTTCAGATATATCACATGATTTACAATATGGCTTGATATATCACATGATTCACGTTCAAGGAACAATCAACTATATGTGGTTTACAATTTTAGAGGTGAGGAATGAACATGACTAGTAAAAGAATTTTGGAAGTTTAACCTCTTGTGTTTCTTCTACAAACCATAATGAACCCGCAAATAGTGCATAAGTTTTTTTTTTATATAAAGATGCTAATATTTCATTAAATAAAAATATTGAGAATACAATATGAAAGCAGTAAGGTATAGAACCTCACATAGGTATAGACTATGTCTAATACATGATCCACTAAGGCAAGAAAACTACTACAAAAAGAGGAAAAGACCATTGAAGGTACGAGTAACATAAAAACAACAAATAAATCATATATTTCTAGTAACTCCAAATTCGCAGAAGAGCAATTGCAGTCCAATTTTAACATTAGAACCATCCAGAATCTTCGGATCTGAGTCCCTTCTTTTTCAATCCTGTAGATCTATTGATCTATGGATAAAATCTACATTTTTTGCTCTTGCTAAATCATAAAAAGTTACAAAAGAAAGAATTAAGAACAACAGATGCAGTTCAAACGGATTAGGACATCCGATAAAATATATGAAATCCAACCAGACTAAATTTAACAAAACAAAAACTAGGAAAACAGAAATATAGGAGGAGGAAGGAAGGTTTATGAGCAAACTGATCTACAAAACGTCACTGATTTCACTGATGCTTATAAATGAAGAAATGAAGAAGAAGAGATGACACTGATGGATAAGAGGATGTGACATGGAAAAGGTGGATGAGAACTTAGGGAAGGAACATCAAAGAAGGAAAAGGGGAAGTGGGAGGTGGCTGTTGATGCTTTTAAAGAAAGAAAAAAAACCTAGTGAGAAGGCAGCCCTTCTCTTACTAGGTTTTTCTTGACTTGGATACCCAAATAGTGCATAAGTTAGATGATAAGTTAACATATAAAACTGCATAAATTGCATATATTAAACTTTAATTGCTACCGATGTTGCTATTCATTTTGTGGTTTCACATGGGTTTACCAGTTACATATTGGCTTGAGAACAATCCACCTTAAATAGTTTTATTTGTTTAATCATCCATATAAATTCAACACATCCCTAAAATGCATATTCATTTGCGAACTCATATGTATTCTTTCCTTTTGTGAGGAAAAAATGCTTTTTCCAATTAAGGCTTTGTTTTTCCTATCTTTGAGGAAAAGATACATCCGCTAACTAAGGCTTTTCTTTTCCTATTGTTGAGGAAAAGATACATTCGTTAACTAAGGCTTTTCTTTTCCTATCTTTGAGGACAATGGTGGTGGTGTTCCCTTTTCGAATGGGGTCTTCGAAGTATTTATATTTTGAAAGTAACATACATAACAAGGTAGAATGCGAAAAATATCTTTTATTTGATAAAATGATTCTGATAGATTGGAGATATGGCATAAGAGCCTTATTAAAACCTTATTAAGAAAAACCATGTGGTATGGATTTGGCAGTTATGACATGTTTTAGCTATCTTTTGAGCAGCTTGTTCTGCATTAGGCCAGAAGTATCCCATCAACCGTGCCTTTCTGAAGATAGCAATGGATGCCTCATATGCCCCACAAACCTCATCATGGAGTTCTTGCAATACATAATGACCCTCTTCTTTCTCTATTCATTTAACTAAGACTGGCTAAAAGACTTTCGATACAAATGGTCATTTATGATAGTATAGTGAGCTGCTTTTCTTACTAGCCTCCGTGTTTCTTCCTTGTCTTTTGGTAAGATTTCTTACTAGCCACTCTTCATCCGCCGAGACCATCACTGTTGCTAAGACCTCCTTAGCAATTGTCAGCTTAGCTTTCACTTCGAATGGGCATATGAGGGTCTTCCACTAATCTAAACTAGAGGCAGTTTTAGCCAAATGATCCACCTCTGTATTGGATCCCCAATATACGTGTACCATTTCCCATTTCACTTCTTTTTCCTCCATAGCACAGATGAGATTACAGACGTCTACCACATACAAATGTAGATTTTCATTTTTTAAAGCATAATTCTTAGCGATCTGGTTGACTACCAATTGTGAATTGCTGTAAATTATGACTTATTCTGGAGCTCTCTCAACAGTCGTAGTCCTAATATCATTGCTTCGTATTCAGCGGCATTATTGGTGTAGGAAAATCAAGCTTCACCGTATAATGGATCTTGATATGTTCGGATCCTCTTATTACAACACTAATTCCTGCTCCCTCTAAGGAAGAGGGCCCATTCGTGTACATTGTCCACTCTTCTCTTTGGGCATGGGAAGGGCTCTAAGCTTCTTCTATGAACTTGTTAACAAAATCTGCCAGAACCTGACTTTTTACTACGGATATTCCCTTGTATCGGATGTCAAATTCGCCCAAGCATATTAACCACTCCATTAACCTTCCGGAGGTCTCTAGCGTTTGCAATACCTTTCGCATGGTGATACTAGTATGCTCTATTATTTTATGCGCCTAGAAGTAGGGTCTGGGCGGATGGATGTTGTTACAACCGTGAGAGCCATCTTATCTAGCTTTGAATATCACGTCTTAGTGTCTTTCAATACTTTGCTGACATAGTAAATGGGAAACTGATGTCCCTCATCTTCGCAGATAACTACCATGCAAACGACCTTATTCGTGACTGAGACATGCAAATCTTCACCCAATACAGGTATGCTAATTAGCGGAGGCTCTACTAAGAATTGTTTTATGCATTCAAAAGTTTGCTGACAGTCTGGTGTCCATTCAAAGGCCCTTTGCTTTTTTTTATTACCTCGTAGAAAGGTAAACATGTCCTAGCTAAACATGAGATGAATCTCCCTAAGGCGATGATCTGCACATTCAACCTTTAGACTTCCCTAACATTTTGTGGAGCTTTCATTTCTAATACTACTTTAACTTTATCTTGAATTGCTCCTACCCATTTCTGGCTGATGACATAACCTATAAATTTTCCTGAGGTAGCTCCGAATATGTATTTTTCTGGGTTAAGCTTCACATTGTATTGCTGAAGCACTCGCAGGATTTCTCCACGCATGTCTCTCCATAGAAACGCTCTTGATGATCATGTCATCCACTTATACTAAGAAATTATTCCCCTTTTTTCCTTCAAAGATTTTATTCATCATTTTCTGATACGTTGCTCCTACGTTTTTCAATCCAAAGTGCATGACCTTGAAACAGTATGTTGCTTGATGGGTAACGAATGAAGTCTTGATTTGGTCTGATGGTTCCATTAGTATCTGATGATAACTGGATTTAACATTCGTGAAAGAGTATATTTCAAAACCGGCGGTTGCATCTATTAGGATGTCGATACAAAGCATTGGATAGTTGTCTTTTGGACAAGCTTTGTTGAGATCAGCAAAATCTACGCACAACCGATAGGATCCGCCCGCCTTTTTTATAAGGACAACATTAGCTAACCATTGGGTGTATATTACTTCCTCAATGGCATCCGCCTTTTTCAGCTTTACTATTTCTTCTTCAATGGCCTTTTGTCTCTCAGGTCAGTGGTTTCGTCTCTTTTATGCAACAGGTGTTGCGTCTTCTGCTATGTTCAGCTTGTGAGTTATCACATCCGGGATTACTCTAGTTAGGATCTCATTCTCCCATGAAAAAAAACTTTCACATTAGGCTAGGACCCTAGTAATAGCTTCTTTAATCTTCGGCCTTAAATTTCTGTTGATCTTCACTTGCTTGCCAGTAGCTATCGTGAGTAGTTCTGTTTCACCAAGGGCGGTTGTAATTGGTTCATCCTCTTCATCCTCTTTTCCCGAGGGTGTATTGATAACAAAGTCGACTACGTTTCTCATTCCATCTTCTGATTCCCTTTTATCATAACTCCACTTTTGTTAGTGGGGATGTACATCGCCAGATGTCGAATAGAAATCAGGGCTGCTGTTTCTGAAAGGAATGGCATGTCTAAGATGATGTTGTACGCTAATTGTCCATCCATGACAGAGAACTCCAAATCACCTTTCCAAGTTTGGTCATCATCTTCTATTTCACATTCCAGCGTCACTTGGCCTTTGGTCTAGATCATATGTCCTGTTACACCCCGGATATCCACAAATGTGGTTTCGACTCGTATCAAATCAATTTTCAATTGGGCGAATTCCTCCATAGTGAGCACATTACAAGAGCTACTAGTATCAATCATGACTCGCTTCATATCCCATCCTTCAATGGTTATTGCGATCACTAGTGCATCCGCCTGTGGGGAAATGACTTCTCCAACCTCGACAAATGGTCGGTTGAGTGACATTTTATCTATGGCAGATGTCTTTGCTTTCTTAGCTGGAGGCTGATATCTTGGTCCACTGCTATGACATTGATAACGCCCTTTGGTTTCTTCGTTGGATCCAATTTCTGCTTGCTTTTTTTCTGAATCTTTTACATTTTGGACGAAACTGTCTAGCTTGCCTCTCTCTATCAGCTTCTCTATATCTTTGGATGACTCTCAATATGCTTTTGTGTCGTGACCATTTTTCTGATGAAATTGCTAATAGGCCTTGGAATTTCGTCCAACGTTCTCCCCTCCTTTGGTGATGGGATATTGGATGTCCCATTTGCATTGGATTTTCTCAATCCACATGAGGATCCCTTTTAGGACTATTTAAAGGAGTATATGTTGGTCTTTCTCTAATGCTCCGTTGTAGACACCGAGTCGGAGGACCTGTGACGAAAACCTGAAAACAAGACGGTTGAAGCGATTGATTCCGGAAGTTTTGAAAAACAAAAAAATATAAAGAATAATAAGCGTATAATAAGGAAGGAAAATTAGCGGCATGGCGCGGGTGCTTAGCGGCATCCTGCACGCGGACGACAATGGTCGAACGCCCGCTTGGCGGCACGGGACGTGCGCTCGGCGTCTGTCGGACGCATCGCGAGTGGCACGCTCTCGACGTCCGAGCAATGCCCGGGTCTGGTGGCACGGTGCGCGCTTTCGTGGGCCACTGAGCGTGCGCGCGTTCGGCGACCGCGACGTGTGAGCGTCCGACGGTGCCGAACGCGCGCTCGGCGGCCGCAGGGTGCGCGCGCCCGACGGTGCGAGCCACGCCCCGAAGGTCGTCGGGCGAGCGCCCAACCACGTCGGGCGAACGCCCAACGGTGGTTGGGCGGTCGCCCAACGAATGTTGGGCGGTCGCCCAACATTGTTGGGCGGCCGCCCAACTATTGTTGGGCGGCCGCCCAACATTGTTGGGCGGTAGCCCAACTTAGTGTTGGGCGGCCGCCCAACATGCCTTGGGCGGCCGCCCAACGACTTTGGGCGACGCCCAATTTTACTTGGGCGTCGCCCAAAGTTCCGGGACCCGTTTCCCTATATAAGGGCACGGATCCCAATGCAAAAAGGGGGGAGGATTTTTGGGAGAGCTTTCTCACACTAGATATTTTTCTAGAGAGAGGAAGTGGATTTTTTGGGAAAAAAACATTTTTTTTCCTAAAATTGAAAATCTCTAAATTTCCTAAGTTCAATTTTTACTAAATTTTTCATAAAAAACGGGAGCTCGCGGTTCGTGGAATCAATCGGCTTCGACTGTCAGATACCGAATTAAAGGTATTATCCGAGGACTAGACTCTTTATTTTATTTAATTTATTCTCTCCTTCTATTTATTTTTTTATGCTATAGTTTTTATTCCTTTAGTTATTTATTTATTTTGTCACGTTTTATTTAATTAACGTATTTATTTAATTTTCGTTTCGTGTTAAATAAAATTCGGTTTTGTTTTAAAATAAAAACCTCGTTTTGGATATCCCAATATGAACCGTGATCCGATAAAAAAGTAGTTCGGGTATCGAAAATGTTGTAATTATAAGTTTTTTTATTTAAAAGAGGTTTCCAAATAACATTTTAAAATAAAAACATCGTTTTAGGAACTTCCGTGTTCGACTATGATCCATCTTTGGTAGTTCGGAAGTCCAAAACGATTGAATTAGATTTAATTTAAAGCTTTTGAATAAATCTGGAAAATATTGGAGTGCTGCTGTAATTTGTAAATTCTGTCACTAAATGCTGTTTACCGACGGATTTTCCGTCGGTAAATCTGCCAAAATGTAAAAAATGCCATTTCAGTCCCTTTTTCTTAACTTTTAGACTTTTAATCCTTAGTGTATATATATATATAATTATGTAATATATTCTTTTCAAATTGTTTTTAAAACTTTAACATATATAATTATTTTAGGAGATTGGTATTCCATTTTTATTCTAATTTTTTGTATATGTACATATTACTTTCTTTTTTATTATTATTCATTTAAATTACATTAAATTCTATTTTAAATGTTATTTACTTGGGCATTTTGGAAAATAATTAGTAGATATTGGGGGATGAACATATAGTCTTTTTAACATTAGGATTATACTAGTTATGTATATATATATAGTTTTGGGGTATATTTGGGTTATCTTAATTATTGTTAAATAAAATTATTTTGAGTGATAAAGGCTATTTTCCTATTTATGAATTTCATTCACTATTTTCTTATGTTTAAAGTATAAATATATTATTTTCATTATTCTTTCTTATATATGTATTAGATAGTATATTTTCTTTTACTCTTATTTTATGTCTTTTGGGCTAAA
Source organism: Euphorbia lathyris (assembly GCF_963576675.1). NCBI lineage: Eukaryota > Viridiplantae > Streptophyta > Magnoliopsida > Malpighiales > Euphorbiaceae > Euphorbia > Euphorbia lathyris. The sequence goes on from NC_088913.1 coordinate 47,025,318, forward strand.
ATGTGTAAATATATATCTATATTATCTTCTTTATTTCTTTTGGTCATTTATAAGTCCATGTTTCAAATGGGCTTCACTTGGAAAAATTAATTTTTGGGCCTAAATGTGTTTATTGATGTAATTATAATAGTTAGAGAGTCCATTAAATAAGTGGGGAAAATAAGTCACAAAAAGAGAGTTTTCAATTAAATTATTTAAGCTAATGAGCTTTCTTAAATCTCTAATGTAGATAAATAGAGTCATTTTGGTTGATATTTCAAATCGTCTTCAAAACACCACGTTTTAAAACCTTAGTCCATTCCAACGACGGATTAAGCGAACATTGTAATCAAAATCGTTTTCTTTGTTAATAATGGAGATTTTGAATCGCTTTCTTAATGAATTTGTACAAAATAAAATTGACTTGTATGTTTAACCACGTTTTCTTATTAAAAGGCTTTTACTTTAACGTTTTCAATTACTCGAGTCGTTCCAATGGCAACTCGGGTAAGCTTCATCAAACGGGGTTTTAAAACGCACCTAAATCGTTCCAACGGCGATTAAGGTGCGAACCATGTAATAAACATCGTTTTGGGGAAATAAGTTAATGTAGAATAGACACACAACATAACATTTAAATACGGTTGTAAATAAATCACTTCTTTCTTCCCCCTCTCTGTGTATGTATAAACATAAATGGGTGATTCTTTACTGATGTGGCTTTTCAATATCATATGCTCAAAATGGTTTCCAAAAAGAGAAAGAAAAGGGTTTCAAATGAATTTTAAACTTAAAGAAGTATACGATTAGTCCGTTATCGCCTAACATGCTGAGTAGGAGGCCGGTGGTTCATAACTGGGTGATGTCGGGGTGCCTAGTAGCCTTTCTCCGGAAAGGAGCTAGTCTTCTCGGCTCGTACCTAAGTTTCCCGAACCCACACCGGTCTCCCGCAAGGGATCGGTGTTCATTTTCCCATTCGTGGGTGGCGACTCTTCCATATCTCCGAGCTCCGGTCCTGCCGAGCAGCTTGATTCCGCGATTGGTTGCTTTCGGCGCCAATCACCGCTTATGTCGCCATGAGGTTGTCCACCCCCAGGTCCGCCTGGGAGATTAGACCGCGACACCTCGTCTAACAAGTGGCGACTCTGCTGGGGAAGAGAAAATTGATTCCGGAAGGCATGCACTAAGCCCTTAACGGGGACGGATCGTTTTACTTCTTTTCGTATGCATTCACGAGCATTATTGCAAACCCTTTGGGTAATTTCCGCGAAACCTCAAGCGAGAGTCCATTCGTCGCTCGAAAGAGGATAGCGTAAGTTCCCCCTTACAGTAAGGCGCCAGAGGGTCCCCATCCATTCGTTAGGGGCGAATCTGTGCGGTCCTGTGAGGTCCCGCGGTCAGCCGTGTCAGCATATAATAGCCTTAGAAGTTTCCATAGGATTACCCGTTACTATTTTTGATGTGATAAATGAATCAGTTCGTGTTTTCAAACCGCCATGATACGTGTCTAATCCTAAACTATGTAAAGAAAATGAGACGATGCGTTAATATATACTCATGAATCGACATACTAGTTACCCTAAAACATCGAAACGATTTGAACTAAAGACGACTTAGTCATCTCATATGAATGAACATGTGCGACCCGCCTTGTCCCTTTCGGTGTCCCGACGAAGGCACGTGTTCAGGAAATACGTTATGACGTAAGCACGTATTAGTATGAATCGGTTCGGTGTTAAGGATAGTTACATTTCGATACAAAAGACTATATTAACGGTAGCCGTTATTCACATTCTTTAAATAAATTAGGATAAAACGAGATCACGACGAAACGAAAACGAAGAACATTTCTGTTTCGAACGACCTTGTTGTAACGTGAAAAGTTTCGCACAAGTAGCCCGTCCCTTCCGAATGAAAGACGAGCTTTTACGTTATGCCTCGTGTCGTTCTTAAGAGAAATGGATGTGTCCGTACAGATGACTAAGAAAATAAAGAAGAAAAAAATGAACTAAACGACCAAAATCATTCCGAATCTACGATATATATCAATACCGAGAGTAGTTAAAGAAAATAAACCAATGTCGTTGAATACGTGCCTCGGACGAGTGTATACCTCGTTTAAAATCTCGAAGCCGAATTAAGCCAAACCATATAATTGCGCCATATGGACGAGACTGCGGGTTTTGACTAACGACTCGATCATTTCGACCGTTACCAAAACTGCAAGAAATATGGCCCGATATACGTGTTTGCTTAAATTCGCGCCTAAAGGAAAGAAAACGGTGATATCCTCGCTTCGAACAAACACGCGATTCAACAAAACGTTGATTTTCTATAACCACACTGAGATGATATATCCCGTGGAGTGGGAGGAACAAAGAGTTGTAATTAGCCGAAAGATTATCGTGCGCTCAAAATAAGACTCGTCGTCTTTTCACGTAGCAAATTGAGCAAACAGATCCTCGACGCTAAGAACAAACGCGTTACGCGATGAGTCTGTTCCCTAAAATAAAATCCAAAAGTGATTCCATCACTAAATAAACACGTGGTTACGTCTCCCGATAGATCCAAAAGGTCCCGTTGTAATCTAAAAATCGAGACACGAACCCACGCGAACAAAAGGGAACGAGTCATTGACAATAACGAACGATTGGACTAGAAGAATAACTCGAACCACGTCTAAAAACTGAGATGCGCTCAAAGGGAGTCAAAACCCGAATTAATGCGTCTCACGAAAGGACAACAGACGAGTTATTCTGAAAGAACAATCCAACTTGGTCGATTTCTTAGTCACTGAACGTTGATACGTCAAAACGAACTGTATTGTCTGATGAATGATTTATTTTCCCGTAATAATCGACGGCATCACGCGTCCCCTGGACCGCAATGTGAGCCAAAAAAAAAACCAAAATCCTAGGAAAGAGACCTGGACCAACGAGTGTGTGGAGGAATAATGGTGGAAGAGAGATGTTGTGATACGTGTAAATAGAACTAACGTTTGTTCTTCTTATCTTATAATCATAAATAAATAAACGCACACACCACGAACCATGCATATGAAATCATGCATACATACTAATGGATACCGTTCGCGCAGACGTCATCATTAAGCGGTTGTGGTTTCGCGAGAGTAATCGGCTTGTCAGACAGTTTGATCACTTGCAAGTAGACAGTCCCGAATCAGTAGTTGTGGCTTTTGAATCATCTTCATCCGAGTATACTCAGTCTTCCGTCAGTATGTCTGCAACCGACGAGAAAGTGGCTGAATTGGAGAATTCTGTGAACAATATCAACGACCAGCTGGCCGCGATCTTGGCCCAGCTAGCTGAGTTAGCACTGAAGGACAACAAGAGTGGTAGTAAGCGTGCTGAGAATGAGGTGAACGATGGCCCTCGCTTTGGGAATGAGGAGGATTATCAGGATTATGTCCGAAAACAGTTAGAGAAGGAGAAAGCTAAGGAAGAGGAGTGGAGGCAACACATCACACAGGAAGTGCAGGACTTGCGCGGAGGAAGCTCCGGGAGTCAAGATTTCTATAACTTGAAGAATTGCTTGATAGCAACAGCTTTGCCTCTGAAATTCCGGCTCCCTGACATAAAAAAGTTCGATGGAACTGGAGATCCCACCGCTCACATGAATCAGTACGTTGCGGTAATGAAGCACACGATCCTGACCGAGGATCAAGTCTTGGGGCTGTTTAACACTTACCTGGAGGGGGCTGCCCTCACATGGTTCCATGCGCTGCCAATGGTGACAAAGAAGGATAGGAAGGAGTTAGCGAAGTCATTCATCGCTCAGTATAGTTTTAACACCATGTTGGAAGTCACTTTGAAAGAGTTAGAGAGCACTAAGCAGCAGACTGGGGAATCCCTTTCAGACTTCGTGAAGAGATGGAGGGCTAAGGCCACGGTCATGAAACAGAAGCCGCTTGAGCAAGATCAGATCCGAATGGTGATTGGCAATACGTTGTCGTATATTAAAAATGAGTTGAGATATATGCCGTTCACAGATTTCAATCAGATGTATAGTTGTGCCTTGACTGTCGAAGGCGATGGGGAGCCGAAGAAAGCTTATACCAAGTGGACGAAGTCTGGATATAGTGCCGGAGGGCCTAGCGCGAGTACGGAATCTGCGACAGTGAAAGTGGTTGATCTTAATGCTATCGAAAGAGGCGGTTCGCCAAGTTCGATCGGACCTATGCGAAAGTTTTTGAACGTCTGCAGAAGAAGGGGTTGTTGAAAGCCCTTACCCCGTATAACAAAGCTCAACCTACTCCGCAGATTCAGGTTAGAGGGTATTGTGAATTCCACAGCAGTTATGGACATACGATTGAGAATTGCGAGAGGCTGAAACACGAAATCCAAGATTTGATTGAGGAGAAGAAGATAGCTGATCCTTCATCAGCAAACCCTTCCGTTAGGCGCAATCCATTGCCTAATCATAGGGTGAGCGTGATCGGAGTTGGTTTGACGGAAACTGTGGTGATGGAATCTTTTGAGGAAGATGTAGAGGAGTTGTTGGACTCCGTCGAAAGAAGCAATGTAGGAAATGGTCTGTATGTGTCCTTCTTGGGTGAGGAACAAGAGGATGAACCAATGGAGGAAGGATCAGATGGGGGAGCACCATATGATGAGGATAGTGCCGAAGACACCGGTGAAGGGGCATCTCGGACTATCGTGCCAAATTTGGGTTTGTTCAGTGGAGGAAGGGATCCTGAAGTGCACTTGCGTGAGTATATGCACGACATGTTTATTGAATCCTTCGGGGTAGATGAAATTGCTTAGTGGTTCCACCATTCACTGGTAGGTGAGCCTTTGCAATGGTTCCATTCATTGCCCGACTCTTGCAAGCACGATTGGGATCGGTTGTCGGATTTGTTTCTTGAAAAGTATCAGAGAGCTGAGGATAGAACCGCGGAGCACTTTGCAATGCAGATTGGACCCATCAAGCGTCCATTGCCAAGGGTGAGCAAGGATAACGGCAATAAGGACCCTATGGAGCACCTTCACTTCTATTTGTCGGCTATGACAGCCTTGGGTTTCAAAGAGGAAGAGATCACTAGCTTGTTTTGTGATTCATTGATGGGTGAACCACTGATGTGGTACATGTCGCTGCCGATGTATGTTAAGACCGATTGGGCAGCTATGACGAAGAGATTTATCAAGGAATATACGGTATGGATGCTAGCAGAGCAAACTCCTGATTCCCCGTCTTACCAAACACCTGATGCGGTGTTAGCGATGCCTAGGTATGGTGGATACCAGGATCCTGTAGAGCATGCGAGGATATTCCACGATCATATGTATAACGCTGGATTCCCACAGTGTGAGTTGCATGAACATTTTCCGGAAACCTTGATGGGAGAAGCCTTATTGTGGCATCAGGGTCTGTCAGAGGAAGAGATGTGCCATTGGATACCGCTCCGAAATGCCTTTGTGGCGAGATATGAAATGTACATTCCATGGACGGGATCCCTGGATGATCTGGACAGGATTAGGCAATTCCCCGAGGAACATTTTGTGGATTATGCTAGAAGGTGGAGGCACCGTTATGAGTAGTGTAATGAGACAATGAGCGATAAGGTGCAGCTTATGTGCATACAACGAGGTGCTATTCCGTTGGCCGCAAGGAGGATGAGCCGGGTGTCCCTCCTTGACTATGATGAGTTGATAGGTTGGGCTTTGTACGGATCAGCGGATCCCTTTTTCCTGAATCCGAGAGTTCCTCACGTCATGGATTTAATGGTCGTAGACATTTGGGCGAGTTCCTCGGACGAGGAGGATGCTAATCGAAGGGTTCCTATTAACATCTGGGACGAATCAGATGATGAGCCGGAAATTGCGGTAATGACGAGATCAGGTCGTGTGGCCGAAGGAAAGGCACCAATGGTAGAGACTGAGATTGGAGAAGGGTCGGCTCCTAAGCCCGACGACCAAGTTCTTGAACAGATGAAGAAAACGCAAGCTAAGACTACGGTCTGGGAAGTTTTATGCCACTCTAAGTACCATCGTGAGAACCTGATGAAGGAGTTGCAGAATTTGGTGATCTCCACCGACATTGAGCCGGCAGCGCTAGTAGGGGCAATAATGGCCCGAAAGAAGACTGAGATCACGTTTACCGACGAGGATCTCCCAGAAGAGGGGAAGGCTCACAACAAGCCATTGTATATCCGAGCGGAAATTAACGGGAAGAAGACTAGCTGTGTGATGGTCGATGATGGATCGGCCATTAATGTTTGTCCGTTGAAACTCTTATCGAAGTTGGGAGTGGAGAGAGGAGACTTGACAGCTTCTGAAACAGTGATCAGAGCATACGATGACAGCCGTAGGCATATTGAAGGAGTTTTCAAGGCCAAGTTGAAAGTGGGGCCGCATGAGGAAGAGACTGAGTTCACGGTGCTGGATATTCCGGTAACCTTTGCTGTATTATTGGGACGCCCATGGTTCCACAAGTTGGGAGGTGTGCCCTCCACGCTCCATCAGATGATCAAGTTCCCCTTCGGGGAGGAGATAGTGACAATCAGAGCTGAGAAATTGAGCTCGGTGGCAGCATTGGGAATTGAGCCTCAACTTTTCTCCGGATTCTAAGTCTCTGTGATTTACGAGTCAAGCATGACCACCGATGTGGTGAAAATGATGAAGGGAAGTTTCATCCCGGGAATGGGATTAGGAGCACACCATCAAGGGTTGTCGGAGTTTCCGGATTTTAAAAGTCAGAAAACCCGGAGGGGTTTGGGATATGAGCAGGGGAGTCCATCCAACATGAGTGCAGAAGGAAAAATAGGCTTGAGGAAGCATTTTGTAAGCGAGGGGCATGGAAAGCCATACTCGGGAACCTCCGAGTCGTGGACTAACACGGAAGGAAAGATTCTGCCAGGGTTTGAAATCTTCAATGATGTCGCCGACTGGGGCAAAGGAAAGGCAAGCTGCTTTGTCGAGGAGATCATGATGCTGGATTCAAATGCCGAGGAGCAGGTCATTACCATTGAAGCGACTACAGGAGCTGAAATTGAGCCTAGTACCTCAGGAGTATATGAGAAGTCCGAAGATATTGAGGATGAAAATTGTATTACTGCTTTGTTTGAGTCTGATGATGTAATCACCCACGCTATCAATGAAATGAATTCCGATTTTGCTTACTTTCTTGATGTTGATCATGATCATTCCATGCATTCTCATTCATATAACATGCCTACATTTGAAATCAATACGATAGAAATGTCAACTTTCAATCTTGGTACGGATGAAAATCCTAAACTTATACAAATTGCTCAAGAACTAACTATTGAAGAGAGAAAAGAATTTGAGAGAATAATTAAAAAATACGAAATTGTATTCGCGTGGACATACGAAGACATGCCCGGAATCGATCAATCAATCGTAACTCACCGTATTCCAACATATCCCGAGGCGAGGCCCGTAAAGCAGAAGCTCCGACGTATGAGACCCGAATGGGCAGATAAGATCAGAGAGGAGGTGAAGAAGCAGTTAGAAGCAGGATTCATCGAAGTGATCGACTATCCCCCTTGGGTCGCAAATGTAGTGCCCATTGCGAAAAAGGATGGCAAAGTGAGGATGTGCGTGGATTACAGAGATCTTAACAAGGCATGCCCCAAGGATGAGTTCGCATTGCCTCATATCGATGTATTGATCGACAGTGCAGCATCAAGCGTCTTACACACAAATGTGGATGGTTTCATGGGCTACATGCAAGTTCAGATGGCCGAAAAGCACAAAGCGAAAACCTCGTTCACAACAGAGTGGGGAACATACTGTTACAGAGTGATGCCATTTGGTTTGAAAAATACCGGGGCAACCTACCAGCGAATGGCCACAGCCCTGTTCCATGACATGATACACAAGGAGGTAGAAGTCTACGTGGATGACATGATGGTCAAATCAGAGACAAGAGAAGGGCATTTTGCCGCACTCGAGAAGTTTTTGGCCCGAATTGCAGAATTCAAGCTAAGGTTAAACCCGAAGAAGTGCTTTTTCGGCGTTTCATCGGGGAAAATCTTAGGCTATGTAATCGGAAATAAGGGAATCGAGGTGGATCCCGATAAAGTGAAGGCTATAAAGGAAATGCCAGCGCCGAGAAATGAGAAGGAAGTGAGGGGGTTTCTGGGGCAGGTTCAGTATATCAGTCGGTTCATAGCGAGACTCACCACAATCTGCGAGCCAATCTTTCAGTTGTTAAGGAAAGACCAACCCGTCGTTTGGAATGATAAGTGTCAACAGGCGTTGGAGAGTGTCCGAAGTTACTTGTCTAATCCGCCAGTGTTGAGACTGCCTAAACTGGGAAAGCCACTTCTCCTCTATGTAGCAATTGAGGAGTGATCTATCGGAGCAATGTTAGCTCAAGAGGGAGACACCGGTGTGGAACACGCGGTGTATTATTTGAGTAAGAAGTTCCTAGAGTATGAGCTCAAATACAACATGATCGAAAAGACATGTGTGGCAGTGGTGTGGTTGACGAAGAAACTGCGGCACTATTTCCAATCGTATAAAGTGATCATTATTTCTCGGATGGACCCCGTGAAGTATCTATACCGAACTCCATCCTTGACGGGGAAGTTAGCCAGATGGTTGTTGCTTTTGTCCGAGTTTGACATTGAATATGTGACGAAGAAGGTTATCAAAGGAAGAGCTGTGGCAGAATTTTTGGCTAATCAACCCCTGAATACAGAAGAAGAAGAGAGAAGCTATGATTTCCCCGATGAACATTTGAATGCAATCGAAGTTATATCGTGGAAAATGTTCTTCGACGGAGCAGTTAATTCGAATGGAGTCGGAGTAGGAGTACTACTTATCTCCCCGGAAGGAGAAAGAATCCCGATGGCGGAGAAGTTATCTTTCCTCCTTACCAACAATATGGCCGAATACGAGGCATGCATTTATGGTTTGGAGTCATTAGCAGCACTGGGAGCGTCATATGTCGAAATTTGGGGTGACTCCAAGTTGATCATCGAACAGGCACAAGGAAACTGGGAAGTGAGAGAAGAAAGGCTACGTCCGTATCTAGATCAGCTAGAAGGGTTGGCATTGAGATTCCAAGAATGTCGCTTCTATCACATTCCTCGAGCTCAGAATCAGGCCGCGGATGCCTTGGCCACTTTGGTGTCAGTTTGGGACAACCCCCGGAACCTTGCTTCGAAACCATTGGTATTAAGAAGATCTCACAAACCGTGCTACGAAGACGTAATGCTGTTAGGGGTAGATGAAAAACAGTGGTATTTCGATATCGTGAACTTCATGAAAGATGGGACATATCCGGCGGAGTCAGAACCTAGGGATCAAGCTGTGATTAGGAGGCTAGCTCGTCAGTTCGTCATCCACAACGACTTGCTTTACAAAAGGCACGTTGATGGATTACAACTCAGATGCTTGGATGCGGGGGAAGCCCGCGAGGCGATGGAATCAGTACATTCGGGAATTTGTGGAGCCCATATGGGAGGAGCAGTACTAGCTAAGAAAATTATTAGGCAAGGCTTTTATTGGCTCACCATGGAAAGAAATTAATGTCACGATTGTCAAATCCATTGCAGCCATCTTCCGGCCATGGAACTACATGTGCTAACACCTATTTGGCCATTCGCTGCCTGGGGCATTGACATCATCGGCGAAGTAAGGCCTAACGCTTCGAACGGACATAAGTTTGTTGCAGTCGCCATCGATTATTTCACCAAATGGGTAGAAGCTGAGTCGTTTAGCAAACTGGGATCCAAGCAGATGAGAAAGTTCATTGAAAAACACTTGATCACCAGGTTCGGAGTGCCTCATCACATGATCACGGATAATGGAGTCCAGTTTCAGGGGGAAGTAAGGAATCTTTTCCGAGAATATGGCATTGAACATCACAGGTCTTCTCCGTACCGTTCGCAGGCTAATGGGGCAGTAGAAGCAGCTAATAAGAACCTTAAAAGGATCCTCGTAAAGACGGTAGAATCACATCGGAACTGGCATGAGCACCTCCCTCTCGCGTTGTGGGCTTATCGCACGACAGTCAGAACCTCGACTGGGGCAACACCATTCTCTTTGGTGTATGGCACAGAAGCAGTTTTGCCGATTGAGATTGAAAAGCGATCGTTGAGAATCGCAGTGGAAGCAGAAATTCCCGAGGCGGAATGGGTAAAGAGGCGATGCGAGCAGTTGGCTTTAGTTGATGAGAAAAGGATGGAAGCCCTTTACCATGTACAGTTGTATCAAAAAAGGATGGCTCGGGCTTTCAATAAAAAAGTCAAGACCAGCCCTATCAAAGAAGGAGATTTGGTGCTGAAACAGATCCGTGTGACGCACACCGACCCGAGGGGGAAGTTCAGGCCTAACTGGGAAGGACCATTCGTCGTGAAGAAGATACTAAGCAAAGGAGCGGTGAAGTTAACCACAATGGACGGCATGGAATTCTCCGAACCTACCAATCTGGATAGGCTTAAGAAATACTTTTCGTAAACAAAAAAAAAAAAAAAAAAGAGAAAAAAAAAGAAAAATTCCCGATGGGTCGAAAACCCGCAAGGGGCGATCTATGCAACAATAAAGGACATCCCAATGAGTGAAAACCTGAAAAGGCGCTCATTTGAAAATTCCAGGATAATAAAAGGAGAGTTGAAAAATCGCTGGGATCTGAAAACCGAAAAAAGGCGGGTCCTGGTAACAGTAGTTGTATCTTGAGCAATTATAAAAATAATGTATAAGCGGCTAAGTATTTCTGTTGTTTGTAAATAAATAAAGGCATGAATATATTTGAAGAGAATGATTGAAATTATTATGATCGAATGAATGCATGGTATTGTAAGTCATGAGTTATACACTTCTTTTCCCCACCACCAAATAAAAAGCCTACCCAAATATCTTTCTCACATATACCCGCCATACATCACGGTAGTACTAATAAAGTTGTAAACCGAAACAATGACGGGACTATCAAGGAGGAGGAATCCCAAAGTCCCAAAAGCCCTCAAACGAATCAAAGCCTCCGAAGGAAGGTGCCCGCTCCTCGGCTAAGGCCTCCTCGGTAACTCGATGACCCTTTACCGCAATCCGCAAACTCTCCTCAACAGCCCGCTGGACCTCTATATCCACACGGCTCCTCTCCTCGGTTGCCCGGCCTCGCTCCTCCCAGCTGGAGCACTCATCCTCCATCTCTCGATAACGATGTATGATCTGAGCGTCATCATTCCGTAGTGACTCTCCTCGCCCGGCCGCCACGCCCTCCGGTACTCTTCGGTCCATAGAATGGAGGTCTCCTTGTAAAGAAAATAGGAGGGAAGCACGTATAAAAAAAAAGAAAAAAAAAAGAAAAAGAGAGAAAAATATTCATTCATAATCATGTGCATACATATCACTACACTAGGTCATACCATAAAAGTATTCACCAGGTGATGGGCGTGATTCAAGGGATCAGGATATCCGACAATCATTCCAGCATTTCATCGTAAGATTCTGATGAAAACAGATAGATAAATCTGATGTTTTAGTCTGAATCTCTTTGTCCTTCTTCTCCTTATGCTTTTGGCCAAGAAGGTGACAAAGTTACTATTCCCCTCTAGAGGATTGTGATAGGATAGTTACCATGGGGGCTCGGTCTTACCGGGCAAGGGCAGTTCTTCTTTAGGTGGGCATGTCGGTTCAGGAATAAAAACCAACAGATCTGACTTGCGGCTATGTGCATACTTAAGTTTAGTGATCAATCTGAGTAGTGTCTTTCCTTCACTACTTAGGATTGTAACTGTCCGATGGAAGAGAGTTTTAGAAGATTCTTGGGTACTAAATTTCTATTGAAGGTGAGAAAAAAGTCACCGATGGTCTGAATAAGGAGATATGTATTGTCGCCTACTTGTTCGCCAAAGAGGTAAACTATTGGGGTTGCAACAGCAGATATTTACATATTGTGCTTTCTCTTAAGCAGTGTAATATTTGTCTCATGACTGCCTATGGCAGCGTCAATCGACCTAATGGTTCGTTATCTATCCATCTCTCTCTAAGACGGCCAAGTTATTTTAGGATTATTCCTTTCCTTCTTTTCATAGAAAGATGATCCTTAAAAAAGATGACTGTGTTGATGTATTTATTAGTGCGTCTTTATTCTTCTTTCTTCAGTTTAGCCTATATTATAGTACTGGTTAAGCATGTAGATAAGACACTTTTTGAGCCAATCATCGGTCCGCTTAAGGATATGGATAGGGTCTGTGCTCGTGTAAGTCAAGTTCAATCTTATTTAGTTAAGATCATGGACTGTTATCTACCTTGGTTGTCCCTCATAACCCTTGAACTAGGATTGGTGTGGTTGGCTATGACCTTCTGGGCCTAAGACTGAATGGATAAGAGTTTACTCCTTTAGTCAAACTATCCCATGCTTTGTCTAGAGGGGCCTCACTCTAGGTTCTCGCTCTATCTATAGTAAAGAAATGCCTACCTATAATAATAGATCTACTCTTCAGTCTTAGTGCCAGTCTGGAAGGCAAGTGTAATGAGCAATTCTATAGGTCAGACCTAGACATTCAAGTTGCCAATTTGGCCCACAGGCTCTACCGACTGACCTCTTGTACTGGCGGAGCTTAGTGCATTACCAATTGATTGACCCTTACTTTGTTATTGACAGAGGTCCGACTGCTCCTCTTGGAGTAGATCCGCATCCAACCAAGTCTTTGACCATGGAACAGGAGAATTCCCACTACCACTCGTAAGCCAGCCATACCGTGAGCGTGGTGGGAATGGACTTCCCAAAAAGCTAGCCCCGGGCCGAGGTCAGCATAGAATGAAGGGGTCGACCGTAACTAATGTTGTGTTGGCTTTGCCAACTTCTTGGGTTGTGGGTAGAGAAAGAGCGGACGTGGGGACTCGGGTCGGGGTGCAGCCTAACTGAGAGAGCCATTTCATTTAGGGTGAGACAGAATGGGCGAGCACGAGCGGTCTGGTGTCTGAGCCAATTGATCAGACGACGACTACTTCACTTATTAGATTAGTATTAGCCGCCTATCCCGAAAAGAAATAGGATGGAATATAAATAACGTGAAACGCTAGCGCTATAGGATTGGTTTTTTTGGGGGGGGGGGGTAAGCTTATGAAGAAGCAAGCTTATCCCCGCCCCGACCGGCAGCTGCTGGGTCTCCCCATCTCTCCTAAACTTCCCCCTTACCCCTTTTTCCCTCACTCTATTCTTTCATTTCCACTTAAGCTTCCCTGGTTTGGGGAATTAATTGATTGGATACCCAGGAACCATAATCTTTCCTAGGAAGAACTTCTACGATGATAGATATGGGTCAAGTTTGTTTGGCATCTATGCTCTCTGCCCTCTAAACAGTATAGGATCCTTTTAGCTCGTACTGCTCACACTCTTAGATTTTCACGGCACCTCCTCCACCATAGTGTGAGCTGCTCCCAGCTCCGAAAAGCGAGGCTAATGTAGTATATAAAGTTGATCTCTTTCTTCATTCAAGTAAGAAAGTTAAGAAAGTTGATCGAGAAAGGTCCTGACCCTGCCAACCAAGTAAAAATAAAAAATAAAGAAGAGAACGAAAGGAGGGGAGAACTTCGTAGTTTGGTAATTAGTAGTAGCAGTAGCAGCTCGGCCTGATCTAGGAGGAGGCATTAAGGGACCCGAGGAATCAGTGGACCTGCTTAGTCCTTTAGCTGAGAAAGATAGTCAGGGCGTGATCCGTGATCCATATTCATTACCGAGATGAACCCTTCTCCATTCGACGATCATCTATCCCGCTAACCCATTGCCTACTCTACTACATTGCTATGTAGAAAGGAATTTGATGAAATCATTTAGGAATGGAATCATATAGCTGTGGAGCTAACCTTTCTTTTCTACGCTTTCTCCCGCCTGAGATGAATCTATTCCCTGAGGAAGTCAAAGGAGCACTCCCTAATGATCTATCTCGCTTGGCAAATATCTTTGATATTCCTTTCATATCATAGTGAAAGACTGAGTTAAAGCCCATGCATGACCAATATCAATGGGTTGGGATCTCTTATTGGAAGAAAGACGAAGCGGAGATCTTTCTATTCATGAAAGAATGAAAATTATTCGAATTCGAGTGACTCATAGGGGAAGATCCTTAAAGGACGGGCAAGCACCGAAAGACAGGAATGATCAAAGAGAGGCCGAAAGGGGGCATTATCTTATATCGTGACATATATCTAGCTGCACAGTAAACACTTCGCATATCTACCTACGTCAATCTTTCCCCTTGCTTTCATTTCTTTCACTGGAACCAGTTCCATTCTTCCTTCTCTTAATTAAATAAAGGAAGGGAATGTAAGATCGATCGCACTGTCAAGCGGGGGCACTGACAAAGAAGGGGAATACACCAAAATAGAAAGAAAGATGCCTAATATGATGTGCAAAATTAGGCATAGGCATTTCTTTTTGTATTACAAGGTCAGGCCAAAAATCATACAGTAGAAAAGTAACGGAGAACGAGAAGGGACTCATGAGGGTAAGAATGAATCAAGATAGTCTTTTTGATATAAGGGTCGTAGATCGGCTTTTGCATATAGGTCGTTTATGCACTATAAACACTAGAAGACTAAGTACTTGTAGCTATCCACTACAAATGGTAACAGCCCATCCTGCCATTGCATCTCAGCTGTTAATAGAGATGCTTGCTTTACATACGAGATTTTTAAAACAGAGTCGGAGAGTCCAATGGAAGAATAAGCGAATAAGCTGGATCCACAGGGACAGTGGAAGATTGTATAAATTAAATTCCCAAAAGGGATTTGCATCAAAGAAAGATAAAAAGAAGAAGAAAAAAAAGAATCCTAGGCGATAAAGGAAGAGGGAATGATCAACTCAAAATTGTTGAGAAAAGAGCTCAAACTCGTATCTACTACTAATTGAGCTACTTCGCTCCTCTTTACTTTACTAGCTTCGATCCATTTCATGGACTCTCTTTATAGAAGGGAACGAGCTACCCGAGATATCACATAGAGGTCGTGACTTCTTAGTCTCCTTGGCCGAAGTGAGAAAGTCCCTAGTCTGTCTGCCTTTGTCAATGTGCGCATCCGTCTCTTCCGTAGTAGATGCTTTCGTACATCGACTCTTCATTCGAATGAATATGGCTCTTTGCGCCCTAGAGTTTTTAATAATGGTAAAATGGAATAAGGATCAGGGGGCTCAACTCTTTTATGGGAAGAGAGCGCTTCCTTACACCTTCTATTTAATGTGCCAGTGGAAGCATAAATTCGACGTACTCTCGCATCGCCAAACCTCGGTAATTTAGATGAATCATTCTATTCCTGGTCGTTCGGAGGGCAAATTTTTTACTATTTCGTATAGTAAATTTTTTTCGGAAACTCTCATTTTTGCTATTCAAAACCCAACTTTTTGGCATGATTCGAAGATTTGAAAGTGAGCCTTGTTTGCTTGTTTCATACATGAGATACTGTTCTCTTCTTTCTTCATAGGGTTCTCTCCTCTGGCTGTGCTCGAGTTTCTTTCGCGCCTTAGGCAGACCTAGGTGGAACTACTTTACAGTCATGGTGGTCCCTATTGGCCTAATAGTTCCTTAGTCTTGCAACTTAGCTCTTCGAACTTTAGGAGAAGGAGCTTTGAGAAGGGCACTTCAAGTCAATTTCTTCTAACTCAATTCCCTTAAGGGAGGTCGTGACTCTATTTCTTCTCTAGCTGGCATTCTGATCTGTTTCCGCATGTGTTGTTGCTTTCAACCAGCTGATAGCCCCCTGTGATAGTTGCGTAAGAGAATATAGCTGCTGGTAGATCTCCAAGTCCTTCTGCGCTTAGTAACGAAAACAGCTTAACCCCGACCAGTTGAGCCCATTCTCTTATGATATTTCGAGTTTGAAGGAAACCCTAAAAAGCAAATTGAAGACTGGGTGGTTGGGGATCATACTATTGAATTAGAGGGAAGAAGCAAGGCAATATGTAAGATTCCATAAGTGGACCCTTGCCAGAGCCAGAGGGAATAGATAGATTCAAGAGTACAACGGGAAGGGATTCATAGATAGATCAGAAAAGCAACTACATGAAAAGCACTTATTGACAGAGAGGAATCAATCGTAGGAATTGAAGGCAAAATAAGGGATGAGCAAAAGCCACTCGAACGAAATTGAGAGGAGTAAAAGGGCAAACAAAAGGGAAGCACTAATGGCAACAGAGAAATTCCCAATTCATGATACTGATTCGCCCGGGCAAGCAGACATATAGACAGAAGCAATTGAGACAGACTAGGACTTTTTTTTACTGAAATGACTTCAATGGTTTCACGAGAATTGCCCTATTGCGCTAATAATAGAATAAGGACAAGCCTTACTTACTTACTTACTTACTTACTTACTCAGAAGTACAGTAATAGAGTAGTGCTCAAGGGAAGGACATGCGGGAAAAGAACTATTCTAAAAGAAAGAAATCGTAATGAGGGAAAGGACCGATATCGAGACCAATTAAGATAATTATGAATCAATCTATTTAAGACAAAGACAACCCTATTAAGAGTCGCACATCCTCAAAACCTTTTCCAGAAGGTAACCCTCCAAGTGTCCCAGCAACAAGGGAAGTCAACCGATCGATGTGGAGCAAGTGTTGTCACCGATATGAATGGAATGGGCGGGTGCAAATTCAAGCTCTATCCGATCTCTTTGAAGATCCTTGCCTACTTCCTTTCCAACTACCTTAGCCTCATCTCGGGAAGGGGGCTTGGTTTGATGTCTTTCCCTTTGCTTCTTCCTTTTGTTTGGCCTGCTTCGCCCGGTTGGTCTTACATGTGTTATCTAATTTTAGGTAGAAAGAGAGTAGTCCACCTTTTCTAGGAAATATCTTATCTACTCGGACATAACATCTTTTGGCTTATTCTTAACCCGTTCCCGAGAGGCGCTCGGTCCTCGTCCAACATTGTTTTTTTACGCCTAAAGCTTAGCTTCTGTTTCTTTTGCATGTAAAAAGTCCCACTAGGGCATCCGGTCTCTGTTCTAGTAGCCAACTCCAGCGTGTTAGCCTTGGAAACGAGCGGCCGGGTGCATGATCGCTAGCCTAACTCGCCATTCGATCTTTTTTTAGGAGAGAAACGGATTCTCCGAGCTTTTGGGCTCTGCTGATAGGAAATGAGGCAGAATTCCTTGGGTGACGTGAATGGAAGGCTAAAACTATCACATCCCAAAGGAACAATGAACCGAGGTTCTCTTGCTTTCGCACAAACAGGTCTCTGCTCTGCCTTTTGGTGGCAGAGATACGAGGGAGAAAGAGAAAGATGATGTGCGTAACTAGGGTGTCCCTGCGCAAGCAGAGGCGAATTGAATCCAATCTAATCTTTTGACCAAGATATTCATGACACTTATACCATATATTACTTATTAACAAAGGAGTCTTCTTCAACTGAAATAGAAATTTCATAAGAAACCTACGTTCATTCAAGGTTGCTGGTGCGGCTAATATCTCTTTAGCTAAGGGCTCGATTCCCTTTACACCTTTGGTATTTTCTTAAGGGTCGATATCCAAGTAAGAAAGCATACTAAGGTCACTGTGAATATCCCGTGTTATCATTCTTTAGAGAGGAAAGTCTAAGTTCTAGCAGAAGCTTTTGCTAATTAAGTTGATCGATAAAGCGAGAAGGCCAAATGGCTCTAGAGTCGTGCCTTTTGAGTTCGTAGAGAGGGGGTGCATTCCGGTGTAATAGGAAGGCTTGTGATTTGGTGAGAGTTCTTGATGAGGGCAGATCCATTTTATAATAGAACAAAGTGAACAAGTTGCCGGAATTTCAACAGTGAGTTTCTGGGTGATACCTATAAGGAACCTAGACGACCGACGCCCCGAGCCTATGGCTTGTCTTTTTTTCGACATACAAAATGACTCGGAGGCCCTGTCTTTCTTAAAAAATCCGAGGGCACCCTATCCTCTCCTCGCTAAGCGACCCAACATTCTCGTTTAAATATAGGCCGCCCTGGTTGCTATTAGTAAATTAAATAGCGAGTGCCTATAGGATCGAGTTGCTAGTTGGGTCAGTATTGCATGGAAAGATGTTATGGTAGCTGCTTCTTCACTTCTGAAAGTAGCTGAAGCTTCTGTTCAACTCAGGGATAGGGGTATTAAACAAATGACATAGTGGCTTAGGTAAAGCCTCTTTTGAGAGATCTATCAAAGCAAGCGGAAAGTTTAGAGCTAAAGGATTGGCTGTAAAGCCAATGCATATGCTTTGAAAGTAAGACTTGGAGTTACCGTTATGCGTCTTATCTGTACTTTATTAATGGGATAGGAATTCGTAGTGAGACGTTATTTTTATAGATCTTTCAAGCGAGAAAGGTGCAACACCTTACCGGGGCCTTTGACCCTTAAGATCCTTCAGGCAGTTTCTTGACCGTTGCAAGGCAAAGCGCTAATGGGAAGCCTTCATTGGAATAGTTTTCCTGCTGGTAGGTGATCAACGTAGACTAAAAAGTGCGGTCTCTCCCGCTGCAGCATTAATTTCGAAAGATTGGCCCTAAGTCAAAGCCTAAACCCTCACTCCTAGTGGGCCACCTCTTTTGACAGCTGTTGAGAATAGTTACGAGATCCCCCTTCTCTTATGCCTCCTTAATAGCAAAAGGAAGGGTCGTCTTCTAACTTTATACTAGTCCGCTAACTTTTTGATGCAACCTCCACCTTCTCGTGCATTCAATCCCAGAAAAAAGGATAGCTCTTCATCTTTTATGCCTTAAATGGCATATTAGAGAAGGATTGAAGTAAGGTCTCCCATTTTGGGTTCTTTCCCACACATTCCTTGCCCGATTTATAGACTATTGAACGGGGGGCCCTAGGAGGTAAAACCCTATGTCAAGAGCATTCATATCAGGACAAGAAAACATGGTCGGTTCAAGCCATCAATCCATTCAAGAAGCTTCATGACGATGATCTCATACAAGACGATCTTTCTACATATAGATAAAGAAATGGATGGCCTCATTCATTCTTGGGGCCGGAAAGCTCTGGCTATTGCTGTCATAGTAGCGGAATGCAACGCCCACTCAACTAGCCGGAGATGAGATGGAGAAGACTCCTCACATCAAGTAAGTCAGCCAACTAAAGCATGACTTCTCCCGCTTGGCTCAATGGAAAAACAAAGAAGGAATGGTCTCCTAATGGTCTAGCTCTCGAGACCATGAACCATAAAAGAAAGTTAGCTGGCATAAACGGCTTCATGTAATTCGTCCGGGTAAAGCCATCAATAAAGCCCAACTCAAAGCCTTAGGTTACCCATTCTCTTGCGAGAAGGCACAAAAGCAAGAGTCTAGTCAGAAGATTATCTCCATCTCATGAAGTAGGGTGAACAATCGATTCATGTCTTCTATCTCCCCTCGGGAAAGCACTCTTCCTTCAAACGCTGCTTCCAGCGGATATGGGGTTGAAAAAGCTTCTACGGAACAAAAAAACCCCCAAAAATTGAGTTCTTCTTCTTATGGGGAAGAGTGAACAATATGACTGGTAGGGCCCTCTCCTTATCTAAGTTGCACTTGATAATCGTATCATCAAACAGACATTGACTAGACTTGAGAGCATTCTCATTGAGTAAGTATGAGCGATCCCCTACCAATAACTTGACTTTGATTTCACTCTGATTTGCCCAAATCTATGAATTGCGTCATATAAGGATCAAGAGAGATGACTTTTGTCATATCGATCATCAGTCAAAGGGGCGGGTTAGGCAAGGCAACTAGCCTATCCTTGCTAGAACAATTGACTACCAGACTTGCATACAAGAATCAAAGAGAAATGGGCTCTATCAATGTTTTGCTAACCACCTAAAGAGCGAGTTTATCCACGTTTAGTGTTTTGCTGTAAGGATAGTCTTTACCCTTTCTTTACCGTTTGAATTCAGTAATGAGTGTGGTTGCAATCTCTAATGATGTAACAGGACGGCTGTAATTAAGTATAACTCTGCACCATTGGCGGTCACCTGCCCTCTATACCAGTGACGTGGAACACCTCTTCGCTTGCCTATGAGGGACAAAATCACTAAAAGAAAAATTAAAAGCTTAATAAATAGAGTAAAAATAAAATTGGTCGAAAATGGCAATGGTTAGGATTCCATTAAATTAATCCATAAATAGGGGAATTACATTGGGCCTTAACGTCTTGCAAAATGCTGGTAAATTATTAAAACTCGGAATTTATTAATTCAAAGTTTTGAAAATTTGCCCCAAGTCAGGATGGTACTTGTTCGCTTTCTAGAACCCCTTGAACACCCTTATTTATGGCATAATTCAATGTTCACAGTGAATGAATAAAACTCACCATTAATTGATATACTAAAATTTCAAATCATATGTACAAGACTCCCTAATGACTGTTAAAAAAAATCTTTTTTTTTTAAACTGGATGTTTTCCGGTATTTATTCGCTGCACTACATACTTGCAGCCTATCATTGTTGTTTAGCCTGGTTGTTCGAGGCAGTGAGTTACGCCTACACCACCTTTCGGTTCGTGGACCAAATAGTGTTTGAGCCTCTACCCATTAACCTTGAACAGTTTACCTTCTCCGCATTGAATTTCGATGGCCCCATGAGGGAACACCTTGCTCACTATGAAAGGTCCAGGCCACCTTGACCATAATTTTCCTAGGAACAACCTAAATCTCGAATTGTACAAAAGTACTTGTTGCCCTTTATGGAATTCTTTGGCTTGTATTCGTTTATCATGCCATTGTTTGGTTTGCTCCTTGTACTTGACAGCATTCTCGTACGAGAATAGCCTGAACTCCTCCATTTCATTAAGTTGGGCACACCTATTTAGAGTTATATCTTGCTCATCAAAGTTTAAAAACGTTAATGCCTAATATGCCTTGTGCTCTAGTTCAACAGGAAGATGGCATGCCTGCCCAAAGAGGAGTCTGAAAGGAGACATCCCAATGGGCGTTTTGTAGGGTGTTCTATAAGCCCATAAAGCCTCATCAAGTTTCAGTGACCAGTCTTTTCGGGAAGAATTGACTGTTTTCTCTAAGATCCTTTTCAGTTCTCTATTCGAAAGCTCGATCTACCCACTAGTTTGGGGGTGATAAGGGGTGGCTACTCGATGAGTCACCCCGTACTTTTTCAAGAGTCTTTCAAATTGAACATTACAAAAGTGAGAATCTTGATCATTGATGATTGCTCGCGGCATGCCAAATCGTGCAAACAACTTGGTAACAATTTTTGCATCATTTGAAGGAGATGCCACAGCTTCCACCTATTTGCTCACATAATCCACAACAATAAGTATATTTTGATTACCGAAAGAATTTGGAAAAGGCCCATAAAATCATTGCCCTAAACATCGAAGATCTCACATACGATGATGTTGTTCAAGGGTATAGCATTTTTGGCCGAAATGTTACATGTTCACAAATCTCCGAGCATCCTTATAAATGGTTGGCCAAAAGAAACCAGATTGAAATACCTTGGCTGCTATTCTGTTTGCCCAAAAATAGCCGACTGCTTCTGATTCATGGCACTGGTGCAAGGTCCTTTCTCTCTCTTTATGACTCACACACCTCTTGATAAGCTAATCTGCACAAAGTTTAAACAAATAGGACTCTTTCCACAAATAATATTTCAGTTCAACATAAAACTTTTTCTTTTTATTAGTTGAGTAATGAAAAGCTTTGATCTTGCAAGCCAAAAAATTTGCGATCTCGGCAAAACAAGGGAGATTAGAGATGGAAAACAGTTGTTCGTCAGGAAAAGTGTCCAGAATGTCTGGATGTTCAATCTCTGTTATGGCTTCTATTCTGGATAGGTGGTTAGCAGCCAGGTTCTCTAACATGGCTCTTGCAACTCCCATCTTCTTTATCTTCACTAATTTGGACCAAATTAAGTGATTCAATTACCTAAGTAGTCCAAATTTACTTATGTATTAGCTTATCATTTGAGCTGGTACATGGAGATTTTAATCCACATTTAATTCCTTTCGGCCGCACTAATGATCTGACACCCAATTTAATTTAAACTCTAACTGTTGATTAGCAGACAGTCCTAGTGAACGTGCAACTCTTTGCTTGCTCCAACTCTTAGTCTCTTCTTATCTTTAGCGAATTCAAAATTCTTTCTACGACCTGTGTATTCAGCCCTTGAGCTTCAATCACCTCATTGGTTCATCGTCTTCTCAGCTCTTGTGAGTTCTCCTTTCTTCATTCTGCTTTTTCGACATTCTTAAGTTCTCATTTTCACTGATTACCTTGCATGCGTCTTTACTTTTTACAGGAATGACAAAATCATCCTCTACCCCTATTGCTTGCTATGGTTCTTCTACCACTCCCAGCCCTTTGGAAAGTCTTTGTTCTCTTTATACTTCGTGCTCTTAAAGTATTTCCTTGAATCTAGTTAGGGTTTCTGTGGTCCCTATACCTTGACGCCCTACCCTGACTTGCAGCAATCCCTGTTCACTATGACTAACTGATTAGCTACCACTTCTCTACCGAACTTCATGTGCCCCTTGTCCTCCGATCGTGAGCTTTTGGCTTTCAAACAGCTTGTTAAGCCTCCTACCAGTGGTAAAAATAAAACTTGGCCTCGCTACACTCCTCTATGGAAAGATTGGATCAAGCGGCTGGAACCTCTCTTCGGCTCTCATTGGGAAAGGCAGCAAATTTTGGACTTCATAAACCTAATTACCCAGCCGATCTAATTCTTTGAGGGTTTATTGTTCGGTGCTCTGTCGATGTGGTCCAGCTCTTGCAACTCTTTTATTTTCCCTGACGAATTCATGTCCATTACTCTCCATGATATCGTCGTCTTGAGCCAGCTGCCAATACATCTAGATGTTCCTTGTCTGGTCACTACTGAGGCGTACCCTAACTTCAATGTCACGCCCTTTAACTATTACAAAATGATTGCAACCTACGCCTCTCTTCCAGCTAACAGAGTTCCCACAGAAGATTAGCATATAGCTTTCCTTTGGTTGTTGCTGAACAAGTTTGTTCTTTTCCCCTTGGGGTGGAATGCCAACCTTGGATTCCCTTCTAATGGCAAAGGTCTTAAGGTCTGGGTCCACTTTTGCCCTTGGAAAGATCTTGTTAGGATCTATTTTTCACCAAATCCAACAATCGATCATTAGTGAACCTTTCACTAAGTTGAGTGGATGAGTATGGATCCTGTAGTTGTGGCTCTTTTCTTATTTCCCGGCTCTTAGGGGAAATAGCTCAGTACAAATTGGCTTTGCAAGCATGAGGGTGGCCCCATATCAGAGCTCCCTAGAAGTGAAAGAGGCCATGCATTTCTTTTACTCTCTGAAGATGTCCACTGTTGATTACCTTACATTTGATAAGGCCTAAGAAGATCTGCCTAGAAGTGCTTAGAACTTGTACTTGAAGGATTCTGATGGTCTTGGCCCTTATATGTGGCAACATTTCCTTCAGCAGACCTATCTCCATATGGGCACACACAAGGACTCTCGATTAGGGACAGGTACATATCCCTGCTTTGAAGGTTATTTCCCTACTCTCTGGTCAAGGCAGTTTGGCTTGACTCAAATGAGAACTGCTGCTCCCCGCTCTTTCTTTCCTCATAGAGCGTCGCGTTCTAAAGTGAGTAAGGAATATGTGATCCATCAAAGCTTTATATTGTTACCTCCTTTGGCCAACCGAATTTTCGAATATAAACGACCCCAAGAGACCATTCATCATGAGTTTGGATTCTACTAGTCTGGCCTATTCAACAAACTCATTCCCTCTGACCCTGGAAGTAAATACCTTTAACTCTGAATTATTAAAAGATCGTTCTCTTCTTTTTCTGATACAATTTATCCTTGTTGCAACCATAGCACGAGCTCCACAAGCGAGTCTTAAAAGGAAAATCAAGGTGGAGAAGACCACCCGGAGTGCAAAGAAAACAAAGGTTGGAACTACTTCCAAGCCTACTCCAAGTAGAAAGTCGATGAGAAAAATATCTCAATCCACAGCTGAGGCTAAGGCAAAGATCTCTATCGATCTTTCAGACGAAGAGACTAATGATTCTGAAAATGTCGAGGAAGTTGATGGCATAACGATTGGAGAGGAACAAGATGATGATGATGATGAAATTAGTGAGAAACATAATGAAACTGATGAAATGACCCAAGATGACAAAGAAGAGGCTGAAGTTCAGTCCGAAGAGACTGTGGATCCTGAGGTCGGTGCTGTTGTGGATATGGAGTATGATAATGTGTCTTTGTTTTTTTGGTAATGATCTCATGTCTGACTTTGATCGGCTCTAATCTTGATTTACTTTGGCAAATAATAGTAGAGATCATGAGCCTAAAGCTAAAAAATAAAGATAAAGAACAGGTAACTCATTCTGATGTTCCAGCTTTTGATGTTGTGAAACTATCTGATATGAAAGACTTCAGCTCCACTTCCAACCCTGGAACTGACTCCACAAGCACTCCTTCTGATTTTAAGGTTTACTCACAAAGTTCCCAAACATCTCAAGTAACTGTTCTTTTGCTTGTTCCTATCTTTTGTATTGGATCTTTAACATACTCTCTGAATGCAGTTTCTTCTGCAGGGATCCATGACAAGAACACCTCATCCAAGGCTAGCTGCACATGCAGATCCATTGCACCAACTGGATTAGAGCTTCATGTCTAGAAGCATCTTAGGCCTTTTAAGTAGTAGTATGCCTGCAGCCTCCGTAGAATCTGTCTAGGTGGCAAAAGAGACCATTTTGCGGTGTTTGACGTTGGAGTTGCCTGCATTAGATTCTGCTCAGGTTTCTATTTTGAAGTCAGCTATTACGATCTTCTCTTCTTCTCTATCATTGAAGGACAACAAGGATCTTCTTGCGTCCTTAGCTCAAAAAGCTTCTGATTTCTATGAGGAACTGCATTCAGACAACAATAAGCTACTCCAACTTGAGGAAGAGATCCAATCTTACTCTTTGTTGTTGCATTCCATTCAGGATCTTCATGAGAGAGCTGCTGCTAGGGTTAAGTTAGACTAGGATAAAGAAGAGCAATATGATGCTCATGAAAAAGAGATCCAGGATCTGGAAGAGCGTAACAGACAAATCAAAGTCAGCCAAGAAGTTGTGGATCATGAAAGAGCTCAACTGGCTATCCAATAGTAGAAAGATCTTACTAAGCTAGCGGATTCTAAAGAGAAAGCTATAGCTGACCAGGATACAATGGAGAAGCAAGTGCGAGAAGTAGATGACCTAAACTTGACACGCATCTCTCGCTCGGAAGTCTGACGGGACTTTAAGACGATCGATCTAGACAGTACTAACCCACAAGTACAAGGGAATCGCTAATACTGCAACCAGCGCCAAACGCTGGCATGAAAAATAAGGCTCAATCCAGAGAAGTGTACATTTAGAGCCACTTTAGAAAAAATTCCTTGGCTATGTCATTAGCCAAAAAGGAGGTAGAGCAAATCCAGATAAAGTAAAAGCTGTGCTAGATATGAAAGCCTCACAAAGTGTGAGAAAGATCCAGAGGTTGAACAGGCGGATCATCGTACTAGGAAGGTTCATATTTTGTTCTACTAATCCTTCAGACTGTCTCAATCCAGGTAACTCTAACTCCATTACTTACTGACAAAGGGATCCAGGTAGCTCAGATCTAGCTAGGTTAGACGGTTCGGTCTTAGATGGTTTGCTTGGTCTAGTGTGTTAGCATGTGTCTGCCATTTTAAGAAGTAATCAAAAAGCAGAAAACGTTTGAATGTACAAAAGATTGTCAACAAGCATTTCAAGGTATAAAACAATTCCTCATATTATGTTAGCAAAATGTTCAAGGATGCGAAGACAATATATGCGAAGCAAAATAAATGGCTTTGGCGGTTGTGACAACATCCATCCGCATCAGACCATAGTTCTAAGCATAACCTCAACATGATCGAGATCAAGATCAAGAGCCGGCTTCACCACCATGATTTAACATTGAACACAAAGATGATGAGATTGAAAGGCGAGTGCATACCGCTCTAGATAGACGAGAGAACAATGCAGAAAAGTACGCCCATCCAGTTAACAGAAATTCATCATTCACAACACGGATCCTAGGTACAAGGCGGACAGAAGGTTTAAAGCTCCCAACTTGCCACAATATAAAGGAGAAGAGTCAGTATAAACAGGACATTACATATCCCGAACCTAAAGGAGGGGAGCATATAATCATTCGAAGAAACGCCAAGGCGAATTGGAGGTTCTGTAGAAGAAATGGCCATGACACAGAAGCTTGTTGGGAGTTAGAAAACTAGATATATTTGTCTCGAATAACAAATAACAAGACAACGACAAGCAGAAGATAGAGCCCAGAAAGAAATCCAAAAGTGTCATTAATGTCATAACATGTGGACCAGGGTATCAGCCACCCGTGAAAAAAGAATCAAAATATCCACCCTGGATAAAACATCCCTCAATCACCCTTTTTGCAGAAACAGGTCCAGTAATCCCTCCACATGCAGATGCATTGGTAGTAACAATCGCGATTGAAGAATGGGAGATGAAGAGAGTCATTGTTGACACGTAAGCTAAACATTGCGGAAGATGCAACTCCAATTGCTCAGAATAGACGGAACCATGGGCCTAAAAATCAGTATTTTTACGTATCCTTATATGTGCATTAAACTGTTATAAAATAGCAAAGCTGAAGAACGCGGATGCAATCAAAGAGGTGATATACACCCAATGGCTGGCGAATGAAAAGTCCCACCAGCGGATCAGCCACCTGAAAGATAGGACAAAGTGATCCCCCATCAAAGGCGGGTTTTAAACGGGGCTCTCAAAAAGACCAGTATCCGTTGTAATAAAGGCAAGGACATTGCCTCATTAATAAACTAATTTTTGTTATCAATTTATGTGTTATTCTAATGAGTTTATAGGCATACATAAATGTCTTCATATGAAAGGTGGGGGAAACAACAAGATAAAATCCCATCAAGAATCAAAGGCGGATTCTCTTCCCATTGAAGGGATCATAAACAAAGTCCCATCAAGGGCATATTCTCTTCCCAGTGAAGAAATCTTAAACAAAGTCCCATCAAGGGCAGACTCTCTTCCCGGTGAAGGAATCTTAAATAAAGTCCCTTCAAAGGGCGGATCCTATTAAAAGACCCACCAAGGACGGATGCTCTTCCCAGAGAAGAAATTCGAAAGTCATGCCATAGGCGGATTCCTCTTTCCTAGTGAAAGAAATCTATAAGCTTATCACAAGCTTCCTAGGGGACGGCTGGCCACCTACCCTAGCAATTTGGAGAAAATCTAAGGTGAACCGAAATTCCTAAAAATTGTGAGCAAGATGCTAAGTAAAAGCACAAACAATCACAAACAAGAGTTAAAAGCATCCAAAAAAAGTACGTAAAAATACTATAACAGTAAATTGTTAAACTTTTTACACAGGCGTTGAAAGCCTTGGAAAAACGAAAGCGAAAAATAAACTAAAGCGCCGGAGGAGAAACATTCGCCTAGCCCTAAAAGCGTATCATATCCATATATGATCCCATATAGGGAAGGTCGTATCCATAAGATCCTACATAAAAGTCCCACCACCGGCAACTTCCCTGAAAGCTCAAAACTCTTTTCATAAGAGAACACAAAGTCCCACCACGGGTAGCTTCTCTGAAAGCTTAAAAATACAAAGTCCCCTCAAGGGCGGATCTTATTAAAAGTTCTATCAGGAAGGATTCTCTTCCCAGAGAAGAAATCCCAAACTCCTACCAAGGGCGGAGTCTTCTTTCCCAGAGAAAGAGATCCATAGCTTATCACAAGCTTCTTAGGGGACGGCTGGCCACCTACCCTAACAATTCGGAGAAATCCTAAGCAACCCAGGTCCTAAAAATTACTTGCTAAAAGATATATGCTAAGTAAAAATAGTTCTGGAAGAAAAAAGGCGAATCAATAGAGAAATCCCTAAGGCGAAAAGTCATATATTGTACTTATTACACAAGGCATTGAAAGCCTTCAAAATACAAGTCAATATTCGCCCCGCCTTAAAAGCGAATCATATCCATATGATCCCATATAGAGTGGGTTATTCCCTTTCTAAAAGAAAAAGTCTTCAAAGGCTAGCATGGTGAATGCCTAGAAGGCAAAAAAGTATAGCCTATCAAATGGCAAATGGCGCAAAGAACGCCTAAGAAAAGCCTGATGTGACGAATACAAAATATGGCGAACGAAGGAAAAAGCCCCACGAGGCGAATGCCTAGAAGGACAAAAAAAATAAAACCTATCAAATGGCAAATGGCACAAAGAACGCCTAAAAAAAGCCCGATGTGGCGAATACAAAATATGGCGAACACAGGAAAAAGCCCCACGAGGCGAATGCCTAGATGGCAAAAGGAAAGCCTATCAAATGGTGAATGGCGCAAAGAACACCCAGATAAATCTACAATTGGCAAATCTTCTTCATCAAAAGCAATGAAGCCTTGTCTTCATAAAAAAAACCTCATCTTCATAAAAAATGATGAAGTTTCGCCTTCACTAAAACTAAGTAAAGACACTTTGGAAAATGAGTAGAGGCTAAAAAGACAAGTGCCTGGAGTGCCAAAACCCTAGAAAAGCGAATAAAGCTTAAAATAGGGAACAATGCCTATAGTGGCGGATGTCTAGAATAATGGTAAAACTGCTAGAACTATGTGGCTTTGATTCCCAACAAATTAATGCGGTACGTAGGAAGCTTGATAAATAAGAAATTATCAAGTTCAAGCCAAAAAAGATTGGTATATTTTGGTAAGTTGAGAAAGGAGAGGTCTTTGAGTTACACTCCCGAGCACTTTCATTGGCTTATGGAACGTAAGAAGGCATTTCGAGTTAAGCTTGATGCTTAGAAAATTTAAATGATGTGTCCCATTCCTATTGGAAATGTGTTTAATAGAAAAGTATTAAATATAAAACACATTTTGTATAGCCCTAAAGAGCTTTTTAGACTTTTAAGGGAGGGCTTCAGATAACAACCCAAATTATTCTAGAATGAGGAATAAAGGGAAAATTAATAGAAATAATAGCAAACCATTATTCCTTATAAAAGTGGGATTTATGCATAATTAATATGGAATTAATGATAATTAATGCAGGGGTGAATATGCAAATAATGAAGAAAAAAAAGGAGTCTCTAGCATTATGCCACGCCGTGTGGACCATGACGAGACACGCCATAGAAAGATACGTCCGATGAGAGTGAGTAATGGAGACCCACCATAGTTCTCAAGGAGAGCATACATACGCCTCGACGGTTCTAAGAATACCAAAAGGCACACTTATAACCATCCATGAAGGGGAATAAATACAATTAAATGGCAATTAATAGTCATTAATAAAGAGATCAGTATCCGCCAGGTAACATGAGGAAGTTTCTTGAAACGGATCCATCCAGGGGTTTCTAAACCATTATCAAGGTGAAACCTCCAACATTGATGATACTAACAACTCCATTAATACTGAAACCATCGAGTATAACTAAAATAACATAAAAACCCACATCCAAGGACAATAAAGGGGATTAATGCGATTGTTACAAAATTGCATATAAATACCTCGGCTTCCTGGGATCAAAGGTACACACACACATTATTCTAACCCTACTTTATGATTACTAGTTATTATTTTAAGAATATTACTGACTTTGGCATCGGAGTGTCCCCGACCAATCCCAATGATGCCTCACAGGGAAGTGCTCTGATCAAGGATTTTTTCACAAGTTATCATAATATTATCATATGACAAATTAATTTACCCATAACCATAACTATAATCTAATTATAATTGTCAATTAAATTAAATCATCCATATTTACTATATATTTCGGCCCCCATTATATCCACTCTCTCAATTACTATTTCGTCCTCCGATTCCAAGTCCCATGTGCGACCTTATAGGTTCTTACCGCTACTGGCCGTATATATTTATTGGAATTAATTCAACCAGATTAATTTCAACTAAATAGATAACAGAATGAGTTCGAAGACTGTTACTAGCAGAACCGTAAACATGCCTTTAGAGCGATAAGAAGCCAGGTTGATTCTGACGTTTACCTTTCCATATTAGGTCCAATATAATTCAATCCTTCATCAGTTATATCCTTTAGATGAATCTGTAACTATGGAATATGTCAAGTTACATATAATGAGACGTATGTTTTTTGTCCAGGTAGAATTAACTCTGAATAGATAGGTTAAGTGAAATCTCCATGTCTTCTCTTAACCCTATCACCTTGTAAAGGTTTCAGTTAATTTTTCACAAGAGGCCATGGATATATTTCCTATCTATCAGGAGTGACGAATGCTCAATCTAACTTTAACTATCTTACAATTACTTTATATGATACTGTTTCCCCCACAATTACATTGGACTAATTGAGGAGGGATAAACGCTGGAAATAGCCCAAAAAGGAAAAAGAGAGAAAGAGTCCGAGAATGAAGCCCAGTGAGAGCAAATAACAGAGGGAGCAGTGGATCTTTTGGTCCACAGTTTAGCGTTCACTAGAACCAGGTGGGCAATCCAGCCATGAATATGGAGGTAGTAAAAGACGTAGTTCAAGAGTTGTATGGCCTTGGTCTCAAACATGTGGGAAGGCCAGAATTTCATAAGCCCTATCCAGTGGCCATTGATCGAGAGAACCCTTACCCAAGAGGGTATCGTATCCCTGACTTTAATCTTTTCTCTGTAGAAGAAGGACAATCTAAGCATTATATACCTGCACCAATTAAGTTGAGGTTAAGTGGCTAATATCTAATTAGTCCATGCTTGATCCCTAACCATAAATATAACCCTACATATTATATTTAATTCAATTAGGTTCAAATATGCTTAATTCAATTATCCCACTTTAAGTGGTTAATATCTAACCAGTCCTTCATTGATCTCTAATCATAAATATAACCCTACAGATTATATTTAATTCAATTAGGTTCGAATAGGCTTAATTCAATTACCTCACTTTTAATTGGTTAATATCTAACCAGTCCCTCCTTGATCCCTAATCATAAATATAACCCTACATATTATATTTAATTCAATTAGAATCAAATGGGCTTAATTAAATTACCCCACATATATAATTAAAGCCCTATAAAATCAAATTGTATTATGGTTCAATTAATAATTTATTCTATGTAATCTAATTAATCAATTGATTAATTAATTACATTTGGAAACTTAATAATTAACCATAACCAAATTAAATATCAAATTGATTAACTTGTTAAATAACAAATAATCAATTTATCCCTTTGCCAAGTAATTGACAATTAATTAACATATTCCATTCTGATTAAATACATAACATTTATTTAAGATTATTGTGAGCGGACGCGGAACCCGATTACCCTTTACTCCCATGAGGGAGGATGGATTTCCGGCAAATGGGATTCCGTTTTTACATAACACCGTCACTTTCCTTTTTAAGGACGACGCTTAGCGTGTCCCTTTCGGTGTATGCATTCTTTAATGTTTTATACTTTAACCTCTTATCATGTTTTAGGTTAAAGTATTTATATCAGAGTCGCCACCCGAATTTAATGCTCGGGAACATATTAAAATATTAGATAGCACACGGGCTCACAATATGCTATCTCTTCAGAGTTAGGTTCGGGACTTAAACGGTTATAAGAGTCTGATTAATAAATGCATAGACATGTCTTTTATTAAAATACTAAATATTTATATTCTAGATTCAGTTAAATATCGTTTGATCGTTCGAAAACGATAAATAAATACTGAAATATAAAATTATTACATCAATTCACAAATGGAACAAATAGCCCTAATACATCAAATCTAGCCCTAGGAATTAAATCTCTTAAATCTGCAAGATAATAAACGTTAGTTACGGGTACTTTGGGACCCGTCTTTCGGATTTAACTACGATACCGGACTCGATCAAGTAGGACTCATTCATTCATAAGATCTAACATATAGCATACAATTATTCTGAAGCCTAATTTAGATGTCTAGATAGATTTTAACAGAAATGTCTAAAATGCCCCTATCCCGGGATCATTTTTATCTTCATTTGCAAATATGGACGAAATGTATTAAATTTACCGAAAAACATGAAACCTAAACTACCCGGATAAGAAAACAGGTTTCTGCCCGAAAAGTTCCTTGTCACCGATCTGAGATGATCCCCAATCGACGATAGGGATCCCTGATCGAGGAAGATATCCCTGATTGAGGAAGATTTCCTTGATCGAGGAAGACCTTTCCAACAGACCCTCTGTTTTAGTGTCAGAACTAGAATGCAATGGGAGAAATACGAAATTTAAATAAACATGTAGCAAACAATAGGGAACGAGCTTTAAAAACACTTCAGATGTTACCTCTAAAACGATTTTCTAGTTTATTTATGTACGGTAGGCCGACGAACGCGTGATTGAGACTTTGAGCAGCAACCCGGACCCGTGCAGCAAGCAATTGTAGTGATCAGAATGTGGTATCCCACGTGCTTAGACCCACAGCCTCCAAATTGAAGTAGATTTGACCCAAAAAGGTCAATTCTGGAAGTGTAATGACTTTACAATTGACAAATTAGTGAAGAACAGTTGCAGGAAACATGTTTCTTCGACTAATATCTTTGAAATAAGTTGTATTTGGGTGTTGGAACCTCTAAAAGTGGTTTGTTTTGGCAAGATTTGTGTAAAAACCTCACAATTTCACTCACTTTCACTTGAGTTTCACTCAATTTCACTTAATTTCTCTCAAATTTCACTAACAGATTTTAGTTTTGTGTTGAAAACTGTCTCTGTCCTTCATCCCGGTAATTTCTGCCTTTCTTGTAGTGGGGAGAGGCATTAAAGCCGCTAGAAAACTGATAAAAAAACTGCTCGAAACCGTCAAGGACCATCGATCGAAGACCTCATCCCCAATAGAGGAACAAGGTCTTCAATCGAAGGTCTATTTAGACTTCGAGTATTTTATTTCAAAAATGCTAGATCAAAATAGAATTTGATAGAATAAAGTAAAACGAACTAAAATGACTCAGAAAACGGGCACCGGATCCTTACCAATTTATCTTGCACAGCACGTCGCGTGAAGCCCACCTACACCAACTATTAGCTAGAGTGTAACGTAAACTCACCACTAGGGCCAAAAAAGACTGTGCTCACAGGCTGCCTCCTGATTAAGTGCAATTTTGGAGCCAAAGCGTCAACTAAAAGACGTTACTAAACAAAATCGCTCAATCGAAAAGAGCACGGTGAGAGGGAAGAAGATATCATACCTGAGTAGTTGACTTGACTCTTCTAGACATATCTCATAATAACCGCATCGGTTCTCAATCGATTTTTTAGTAAACAAAATATTTTACCTCCCGATTGAGTATGATGTGGTGTTAGGAATATGCCTCCTACTACAGGATCCTCACTCGATCTCTAGATTAAACTCATCTTCATCCATAGGGATGTGACTTGCAGTCTAAAGTAGGAACGAAGCATTCTGGCTTTTAGAGAAGTCCACAACGTCGTTGAAAATCTCAAATCTTGGAAGTACTTTGCCATCAATGACCATGGGTTCGGCTTCCCCTAAGTAAGCTTGAGCTTCTGCATTAACAAAGGAAAACAATCTCTTCTTGGCTTACTTGCCTGAAGGTCTTTTCCCATAATCTGATCGGAATCCTAGACCATGGCGATTACGTTGTCCAGTCTCGATATTGAAAGAAACAACTCCTTGCTGATCTTTACCCAGTCCTAGTCATGGGACAAAGTTCATATTCAGCATGGCATTGGCAACCCCGGCAGGCATATTGTGGTTGAAGATGATGGCTATTTGAAAACCTCCATAAAAAGGGTACTCTCCACCTATCGTAGTAATGATAGGCACATCATCGGCTTTTATAACTTCGACCCCGTTTGAGAAAGGAATCTTGATCATCTGATGTAAACTGGACGGAACGCCTCCCAGCTTATGGAACCAAAGTCTGCCCAATAATAAGAAAAAGGTGACCAGGATATCCAGTACCGTGAATTCTACCTTTGTCTCAATTGTCCCATTCTTGACATCTGCTTCGAAAGTGTCAATAACCCGGTATTTGGAATCGTCATAAGCACGAATTACTATGTGTGACTCTTTCAAGCTTTCTTATGGTAGACCTAATGAGCTTAGCATTTTCTTGGGGCATATGTTAAGAGTTGATCCATCGTCAACCATAACACAAGGAACTATTTTGTCCATCATGTCAACCCGAATATACAGAGGCTGGTGCGCATTTGAGTTAACATACAGCCTAAGACATCAGCTGATACTACGGGTGGAGCTTCCATCTCTGAGAGGACTTTAACCAAAGCACTTATGTGTTCTGGTGACTTCATTATTAGATGCCAAACACTGGTTTGGGATGAGGTTTCCTTGAGTTGAGTGATTAACATGTCCTCCTTCTCTTTATCCTTGTCTGGAATAACTGACACTGGCGTGGAGACATTAGGAGCAAGCAAGTCAATCAGAGTCCCTCTAGTAGGTGGGACAACATTATAAGCACGACCACTTGGGGTGACATGATTTACTCTGGAAGGATAGATATCCCCCTCTTCCTCTAAAGATATATTACTGAGGTCAATCAGACATACTGACTGAATCCTCTCTGCTGATACCATCTGAATACTAGTATTCGCCTTTCTGAACTGTTCAAAAATAAAGCTCTCGTTCACTCCTGAAAACACCATGTTGACCGACTTTCTAAAATCACGAAGTGGATTCTTCGTGGTACTGGGTTTGGAAGGATCAATGATCTTCCCTTTATCAATCAGGCGTTGGATATCCCGTTCAAGTGTCTTACAACCATTGGTGTGATGACCCATGGTTTGATGATAGAAGCAAAAATTCCCAAGGTCAGAGCCTTGAGGGAGATTAGCATATGGCTTCAGTGGTTCCATCAGCTTAACCTTCTTCAGTTTGGAGAATAACATACTAAGAGCAATACCCCAACGGTTGTTTGCCAAGTTATTCCCTGGATCATTCTTCTTGTCAAAGAGAGTAGCTACCTCAAGAGTCTTGACTTGAGCTGAAGACTTGTTCTAAGGGACCAAAGTCGTATCAGGATTCGAGTAATTAGCGGTCGAATTAACCTGATTGAAAGTTCTTCCACGGTATCCCGCTGATCTTGAAGTGCGAGATGCTTCATACTTCTCAACTCGAAGAGCCTTACGGAGGACATCATCATAGCAATCGAAGTCTTGATAATGCATGGCCTCATGAAAAGGTGGAAAAGCATTTTCTATTAGCTTATAAAACATGTCTTCCTTATCAGGTTTATTCTTAACCAAGAGTTCATTATCCATCCAACGATTGTAATGATCCGCAAAGGGCTCATTGTGCTTTTGTTTAATCAAGTCTAGGTCACTCACCCTGACTTTCATTTGGGCCGGATACCCGTAATGGTCTAGGAATGCTTTTGAAAGTAGTTTCTAGCCATTTTGGGTTTCCTCTGGGAGATTGTTATACCAAAGTAAAGCCCCATCAGCCAGTGTTGTAGAGAACAGATTGATTAGCTAACCTTTCGAAGCGTCTGCTCCCATCATAACCCGAGAGTAGTAGTTAATGTGAGAAGATGGTGCTCCTTTACCGGAATAAGTGGCAACCTTGGAATTTGGAAACCAATAGAGATCGTGTCTATCCCTTTGGTATAGAGGGCGTCTACATCAATACAAACCTCCCTGGCTAGACTTTTCTCTTTTTCTTCAAAACGGCGTTCGATTTTGTGCATCTCAGCCATCTATTGTTTAAAATTCTTATCCCTTTCAGATTCGTCATCATCAGAGGAGACTATTTCATTTCCATTCCCATCATACTTGATATGGCCCTTCCCTTTTGTTCTTAGGACTTGAAGTTTCAGGAATAGCAGACTCGTGTATATCACCACTAGAAGAAGTGGAAACATTAGTTATGACAGCCTCATACACTACTTTTTTCAAGGCATCCCCCTGAAGTATATCCTCCATCATCTATCTTACATCCTCAACAGTCATCATCTAGTTGGTTCTATGAAATCTTGACTTGATTCTAAACTTTCATCTGAATCACTGGCTGACACACCCTCACAGAAATTCTGAGGCTCTAATTCGGATATTGATTTTCTGATTAGGCGACCTTTGCCACGTCGAGACCCTGCACTTTTTGTCAATCTTAAGACAGGCAATGCTTGTCAGATGCTGCCTAAGACCTTTTATGCATGATATGTGTTATGATGCATTATGTTATGTTTATGTTCTTTTAATCAAGAACCAAAACGTTTCAATGGATTAACTCAAGACGTTGGACTTGACTCTAAGAAATAACAGAATAACAAGCAAATTTTTTCATAAAAAGGACTGATAAAACACTACATCTTTACACGAAAAAGAAAAGCACACAATATGAAAGGAAATGCATAAAACGTAAAGCAAGACAACAAGACAGTAGAACTTCAAGCTGTACGAGCGGCGTGCCCTATATCGCGATTTGCTTCTTTTTTCTCTTCCTTAATCAATCTTTCCATGTAGGTTGCAACCCGACAGACTCTCTCTAGTGAATTGAGGGTGTCATGATTCATCAACCCATGAAACATCGGGTGTGCTCCGCACAGAAGGATAACTACAAGAGTAGATCGACGATAGTTGTTTCTATCTGGATTGGATCAACTTTCAACTTGGCGAATGCTCCTCTAGTGATTACATTACATGAACGACCTGTATCAACCATTGCTATTTGCATCTCCTAGCCTTCTACTACCGTAGTAATGACTAGGGCATCTGCATATGGGGGAATTACAAGGGCGGATGTCTTTGCTTTCTTTACTGGAGGCTAGTAGTCAGGTCCACCATCGATTACGTTTATGACACCCTTCGCCTTTTTCTTTGGATCAGTCTTTTGTTTGTCGTCATCTTGTTTTTTATCATCTTGAATAAACCTATCCAACTTGCCTTTTCAATTAATCTTTCGATTTCTTTTGCCAATTCCCAGCATGAATCAGTGTCATGGCCGTTTCTCCTGTGGTATCTGCAATAATTTTTGGGATTCTTTCCCACATTGGTATACTCCCCCTTTTTTAGTTCGGGATATGTAAGGTGCCGCCTGTGTTGGCTATTCTCAAGCCACATCAATACCTCGCTTTTAGGAGCATTCAATGGAGTTTACGTTGGCCTATTTCCTGCTCCTTTTCTTTATCTTTTCTTTTGGACTCGCATTTTCCACGCTTTGGGGGAGATTTGGATTCTCTTTGGTTGTCATCAATCTCCATAAACCCTTTGCATCGTTCCATCAGCTCTGCGATACTTCGAGGTTTGTGCCTTACTAACTTTCTTGCAAGCTTTTACATTTTGTGTTTTTTTATCACCGCTTCAACGGCCGTGGGGACGTCTACATCGATGACCTAAATGCACAATTTATTGAACTTATTGATGTATTCTCGAAGGGGTTCGCCCTCTTTCTCCTTAAGCTCAAAAAGCTTGCGAGATGATATGGCTGGGGGGATGCTCCCAGCAAACTTTGCACAAAATTCTCTACTTAATTGCTCCCAACTATCTACAGAACCTGCTGGAAGCGACTGAAACCAATTGTACGCCAGTCCCTTCAATGTGGTTAAGAACATCCTGCAAAGAATACACTCGCTAGCACCATAAATTTCCATAAGCTCTTTGTATTGTCTAGCATGAGCTTCTGGATTGTCATCTCCTTTGTAGCTTATAAGATTTGGGACTTTGAATCGTCTGTCCGGTGCAAATCCTGAGATACGCCTTGTGAATGACGAATCCCTATTTTCATGAGGATTGTGCCTTTCGTTCTCCTCATTTTGTCTCAACAGAGCCTCTTGCAAACGTCTAGCGATTTCAGCATTAATATAGTCACGATCCGCCACTGCTCAGTCTCTGCTCCTTGATCTGCTATGCCTGGATCCAGATGAACTAGACGATGGATCGGAATGAGATCATCCACCAAGCCCTCCTATGTCTTCGAGGACGAGGAGGCGTACACCTGCCTCGGGAACGCGAGCACCTATGCTTGGAACGAGAACATCTTCTATGCCTAGGATTCACAACTCCGTCACCTTGGCATCCCTGTACAACCGCCGCACCAGGTGGTGGTACTTGTCCAACCGCTGCAGCTTGAGTTTGTCCTCATATTCCTACTGTGACTCTAGGAACTTGTTGTGTGTTTGTGGGAGGCACTTGTTGATTTCTTCTACTTCCTTCTGGCAGATCATCAAACAACCGCCTATTTAATGGCAAGTTACGTTCAGGCACTGTGTGACTGATCGTTGCATCAACTGTATTTCCCGGTTGCGCTAGAAATGACAATTGGAGCCCAAACAATGGTCTTATGATGGTGTTTGCCCAATTGGATTGGTTGACTGTTCTGGCTCTTGGGGGTCTTCGAAGAGGCGATATAAATCCTTTCGTTGGTTCACCAATGATCGGATTCTCTAATAATGGCCTCAAATGATCTGCAGCTTCCATGCCATAATTATTTGCCACAAGATCTAGAATTTGATCAGCATAGATCTCAGGTGACATTTCTCGAGCATCTTGAACGAGAGGAGGAGAATTGTTTCGTTGATTGACTGGGATGGCAGGAGCGCTATTTATTGAAGCTGGAATGGTGACTGGGGGAGTGGTTACCCTAGAAGAAGGATTTTGTCCTTCTATGGTCATTTGTGTTCGTGGTGCAAACTCTGAGGTCCACGATCACCGCACCAATTGATAACTTACGAATGAACTTCCATCGGAGCTCGACCTGTAGGGGGTGCCGTTGTGTTCGGCCAGGGGCACTCCGATGCTTAAGTCAATAAATATAGAATAGTGATAAACTGAAAGCACAAAGTGTAGTGTAGAATGTGTACCTCAATGCCTTGGGATGTGAGGCTATTTATACTAAGATAGTTGTAACCATCGATCTAGTAACTAGAAATTCTTCCATTAATACCACTTTAATGGTAGTTACTATGTTCATTCAAGTATGACCGTTAGCTCATTGATGAAGCTATTACTTATCATCAATGGTGTCAGATTCCATATGGGAAAATAGCGCTGACATCCTTTGGGCAGATCAATGTTGGATGGCGGGTCTCCCAAGATATGGCGGTCGTGAGCCTCTTTATGATGTATGATCATCAGGAGGCGTATCTTTTGGATCATGGATCTCCTGGTGGCGTATGGCTTGCTCTGTGCGCCATCTAGGTGGCGGATCTCTAGTCACAGCCAATGACTAACTGCTCTTTTGGTCCTCCACTTACATGAAGCTTTACAGATTCGCCCTTGGATAATATCTAGATGTTATCAACTGATTATGACTACACTAAGATCATGCTTAAAAGAGAGAATTCAAAGGTAAAAGTTGCTTGCATTGCATTAAATAAGATTGTTGATATAATTGGAAGACTAGAGCTAGAACTTACAAGTTGAAAGTTAATCAAAATGAAATAAACTAAGGCTGTAAAATAGCTAAAATCCATAATTTGAGAATTGTTTAAATTCCATTAGGATTTGAGTTTGATTTTGATTTCATTTGTTGAATTGGTTTGAGTTGGATCTCATTCCCTTCCTTTTTTTCTTCTTTAAATATTTTGGCTATTAGCGTTGATAACTGCCACGCCCCACGTCCTTGCTCCCAATACCTACATCTGTTTCTTCATTTTCGTTAACTACCCACATTACAACTCGCCACGTTTCCTGTATTCGTGCTTTTACATACCTGGTTCGTGGGGTGTTTTACCATTTCTCCTTTAAACTCTAGCATTTCTGTCGTTTTGGTCAATCTGCTCCACTTCTCGTGATTAGTTCCCCCTAGACCATGTTTTCGGTCTCTTTTTCAGCTTAGCACCTTTCTACGTTTACCCCTCCCCAATTAGTTCCAACGTATTTGTGGGGGAAACAACTTGATTGCATTGTTTTTGGATCTATCTCTTTGATGGGACGGAAATGATCTGGGCACAACTTTGCCCCCTTGGTCAACAACTCTGCCATGTTACTTCTGGCTTGTTGGTCTCTTGGCAATAAGATCCTATTGAAGTTTTCTTTCGATAATTACCTCCCTCAATAAGTCCTCATATTCTGACACTTTTTGAGCTAGCTCATAGAAATCCCTGAACTACATTCCCTGGAACTTCTTGCGGAGCTCATATCCAGACTTCTTTGAGCCATCTTCACGAACTCATGTTCAGGAAGGAATACTCTACAACGACTCCTCAAACGTTTGAATCGTGCAATGTAATTGTCAGCCATTTCCATATTCCTTTGTGACATCTTGGAAAGCTCTGCCACGCATACCTCCAACTTGGCACGATAAAACTGAGTGTGAAATTGTCTCTCCATGTCTTTCTAAATGAAGATTGAATTTCGAGGTAGCGATGAAAACTAAGTAAAAGCCAATCTGGTGAGGGAATTAGGGAACAACCTTAACTTAAAGTAATCAAAGTTAAAAAGGTTAGCCAATTCCCCACATTGGATAGTGAACCTGGCCACATGCTCCAATGTAGATTGTGTTGGGGTTTAGTGTCCTATAGACAATTATTCTAGGATACAAACTTAATGTAAATGAATTGTTCTTTATATCATTTGTTTTAATGAGATATATGTTTTATAACTATATAAAGGCAATCCCCTTTTAAGCACTAAATAAAGTCTAATAAAAGGAAATCCGTAAGTTTATTTAAAGTGATTATAAAGTGTTCATACAAGCATAAAGTGAGATAAAACTTTATAATAAACTGATAAACTTAAAACCACCCCAAGTCAAGTGATATGTTTAGGATTGATATATCACTGTTGAGACTTGCATGTAACAATGTCTTCTGTCCGACAGAAAGCTGATCTCACAAGCTTCATATATACAGATATCTGGACAGTTACATGGATCCGATGAAAAGTAGTTCATTAGGATTGGGGATCCGATTTGAGATAACAGGATGGGTAGATTCATCATTGTCACCTGTTCATCTCATTGGTATTAATAGGTATAACTAATCCTCAGACTCAAAGGAATATTAATTGGTATTCTGGATTACGGAATGTGACGCTTTGACTCTGGTGTAACACGATCCTTAACAGAGATGACTCTGGAGTGTGAACAGTAGACGTTGGGTATCACAGGAAGTGATTGCGGGATCGTTATATATTGGATTGAGCATTTATCACTCCCGATAAATAGGAGATACATCCAAGGATCGCTTGTGGAAGACTCGACTCTAAATCCTTGCAAGGTGATAGCTTAAGACTTGAAATACAGATTTCACTTAACCTATCTATTTGAGTTGACTCGGCTTGTACAAGTAAAACGTCGTCTCGCTATATGTGACTTGACATCATCCATAGTCATAAGATTCAGTTCAAGGATGTAGTTGATAAAGGATCGAATTATACTGTAACTAATACGGAAAGGTTAACGACAGAATCAACCTGTCTTCTTATAGCTCTGGGGGAATGATTACGGACTTGCTAATCACATACTCTGTACATCATTCCGTTATGCAAAGATTAAATATAATTCTTTGAAAATTATTTAATAACGTTGCATACGACTAGATGCAATAAGAACCTAATGGGTCACACATAAGACTTGGAACCTAAAAGAGAGATAGATGTTAATTAATTGATGGAAGCCTAATTGAGCCCAATAAGGCTCATGGACCAAGGGGGGGTCGAAATTCATGTAGATAAAATACATGAATGATTAATTTGATTTTGTTAATTCTAATTAGATTAGGATTATGAATTAAATTAACTAAGAAATAAATAAGTTAGGAGTTTTAATTAGATTATAATACTCCTATTATTATCCAATAAGGTTATTATTCTTATCCTTAATATATTAGATATATAATGAGATAATAATTAGGAATTCTATTCCGAATTGAATTCCTATTCAGTAACCTAATTCTATCTAACTAGGGATTAGATACAAGAGATTATAAATACCCCCCTAGGATTTTCGAAATCCACTAGTGCAAACCCTATTGAGATTTTCGAAATACTCAGTGCAAACCCTATTGAGATTTTCGAAATACTCAGTGCAACCGAGAGAGAGAAAATTTCGACACCCCTAGTTCAAAGACGAGATTTTCTACGGCTTCCTTTCGATCAATTGATTTCATCTATTTCTTTTATCCTTGATCTTGTGTTGATTAATTAGAGGCAATCTACTTTGGTTGCTATTCAACGGTTGATTCTAAATTAATCTTCCCGTGTTTTATTTCGTGCTTGGGAACTCAGAGAAGAGTTGTGGGCACTTCATTAACAACGGTAGATTGATCATCAAAAGGTAATTCTTCTTATCCCTCTTTATATGAAATAACGATTAACGGATCCTAGGGTTAATGGAAATAGGTTAAAATTTTTATATTTCCGCTGCTATACCTTAGCCTAATTTCCAACAGTGGTATCAGAGCCAAGGTTAAATCTGTTATTTCATATATGAAAATTTAGAAGTTTTCAATAGGATTGAATGAATATTTATAGTTAGGATTAATTAACAAATTGTTTTGATTAATTAATTCTAAAGATAAATAAGTTTTAATTAATTGTTAATTAAAATTGATTATTTTTTTTTGTAGGAAGGGAAAGCAAAACAAACAAAACAAAAAACCTAACCCGGGATCAGTCTAGGAAGGCTGACCCCAACCCTATCCTCAAGAAGAGTAGACAAGAGAAAAGAAGGAGGAACAGAAAGGGTAGAAACACCTAACATCCCCCCATGCCCAGCAGCAGCCAAGCGATCCGCCACGCGGTTTTGCTCCCTGAAAATATGGGAGAAACTAAGAACTTCAAAGGCAGGATGGAGCCTCAAAATAGCTTTGATAAGATTCCGGCTGCTCATGCAAAGGGCCTGGCAATCAGAGATCCTGTTGATAGCCACCAAATTATCAGATTCCACCAAAAGCCTCTTAATACCCATGCGAATGGCCAGTTTAATTCCTGACAGAATACCCCAGAGCTCTGCAGAAAAGGACGAGCCCATCCCCAAGTTGTGAGTAAACCCAGCCAGCCAAGCGCCACTAGCATCCCGAAGAACTCCTCCAGCAGCAATTCTACCATCACTAAGGCAGGAGCCATCCGTATTCAGCTTCACAATCCCTTCTTCATGCCTATTTCAACCAATCAAATGGACCACTTTATCTGGGGAAGGTCTAACAAGGGGCTCCCCTTCAAAGCTATCTAAAATAACCGAGAGCTTTTTTGAGAAGTAACCAAGTACGTCAGGGATAGGGGTAATCTTCTCAGCAAATAACTCTTCATTCCTCCATTTCCAAATTTGGTGACAGATAATAGCGAAGAAAATGTCACCATGATCCATATCGGCTAATAACTTTCCACTTGCTCCCTTTGAGAACCAGTCAACTTCAGCATGAGCCATAAAGGACGGGAGGAAGTGGATAGGAAGAACCTTACTCCAAATCACTCTGCTTTTGGGGCAATCCCTAAGAGCATGG
This sequence comes from Euphorbia lathyris, assembly GCF_963576675.1. Taxonomy (NCBI): domain Eukaryota; kingdom Viridiplantae; phylum Streptophyta; class Magnoliopsida; order Malpighiales; family Euphorbiaceae; genus Euphorbia; species Euphorbia lathyris. Next base: position 47,068,572 of record NC_088913.1, read on the forward strand.
CACAAGGTTTCAACATGGCCACTGCACCTACTGCAAGCGCCCGAATCCGCCAAGTGCCTTCTATGTCTTTCCGCATTAGTGAGCAACCTGTCTTTACTCCCAGCCACAGGAAACTCCTAATACGGTAAGGGATTTTAAGGCCCCAGATATACTTCCAGATATCCAAGGGAGGCTCGTCCCTGAAAGGGAGAAAGGCTTCATAGGCCGATTTTACAGGAATAAGTACCATTGTTGGTCAGGGCCCAACAATGCTTGTCCTTATCTTCCTCATGATTGCTAATTTTGATTCCTCTTATTTTCAGGAGAATATCCAGGTTAAAGAAGGTATCAAATTTTGACCAGATCCAGTCACCTTCAGAGTTCACCACATCGGCAATTTTCCAGCAATGGGTGTAATCCGGAGGGGGGGAGTTACACACTTCAATAAGTGGTTTGTCACCAATCCACATATCATACCAGAAACTGATGGACTGACCATTTTCCACCTCCAGGCCAACTCCCGTGCAGAACTCTGCAAACACAGCATTAAGCCATTTCTAGAGGAAGGAACAATTAACAACTCTCTCCTTAGGGCCACCAAAAACTTTATCCTTCCGATATTTACCACAGAGTAGACGAACCCAAAGAGAGGAAGGGCATTGCCACATCCTCCAGAGAAGCTTCATCAAGAGGACCTTGTTATTATCCTTTGCTTGTCTGATGCCAAGGCCCCCTTTGCTCTTAGGTTGGCAGACCTCCTTCCAAGGAACCAGGTGAACCTTCCTCCCACTCCCAGATTCTCCCCAAAGGAAACGCCGGTTGATTTTGTCAAGATCTTTGAGAACCGGATCAGGGAGCCTACAGGCTTGCATGATATGGTTTGGAGCCGCACAATTGACAGACTGGATTAAGGTAAGACGACCAGCAAGCGAAAGGGAGTTGGCTTTCCAACTAGCACACAAACCGTTGGCTTTATCCAGGGTATCTTTAAAAGAAGCTTTAGAGACTCTGTCACTATGAAGAGGAACCCCAAGATACTTACCCAAGGACTGAGTAAGGGGAATACCTGACAGATTGCTAAGTCTTCTGCTCAGGTTAATATTCATGTTTTTAGAGCAAAGCATCCGAGACTTTTGGATATTAATCTTCTGGCCAGAAGCCGTACAGAAGCAATTAAGAATATCCATCACCACACTAATTTGATCCTCAGACCCTTCAACGAAAAGCATCACATCATCAGCAAAGAATAAGTGGGTGATAGGAGGGCAATGTTTATTAATGGAGACAGGGTGGAGAAGGCCCTTGCTAACCGCCTCCTGGATCAGGTGAGACAATCTTTCCAATGCAATAACAAACAGGAAGGGGCTCATCGGATCACCTTGGCGAATCCCCCTGGAGGGAGTAAACTCTTCAGACATATCTCCATTAATCATAACCTAGAAAGTAGGAGAAGAAATGCAGTTCTCAATTAACTTCCTCCATGATTCAGGGATACCAGCTTTAAGCAGACTATCCATCAAAAAGCTCCAGTTCAAGCGATCATAGGCTTTCTCTAAGTCCAGTTTGAGAGCCACAATCCCTTTCCTACCTTTCTTTATCTTTATGGAATGGACCATCTCCTGGGCAATAACGACATTATCCATCATTTGCCTGCCCGGAACAAAACTCCCTTGATTTTGGCTAATAATATCCGGGAGTATACGCCGGATTCTATTAGCCACAATCTTGGTGATAGCTTTGTAAAGCACATTGCAAAGACTGATAGGCCTCAACTGAAGAAAGGAGGAAGGCTTATCAACTTTCGGGATCAGAACTAGGAGGGTTTTATTAACCAGCCTAATATCTTTAGAGCCACCAAAAACACCTAACACAAAGTTGTAAATACCTTCCTTCACAGTGTCCCAGTGTTTATGGTAGAAACTAGCAGGAATACCATCGATCCCTGGAGCCTTAGTGGATCCGATACTGGAGAAAGCCCGATCGATTTCTTTCAGGTCAATAGGCTGGAAAGCTTCCTTAATAACTTCCTCCCCTAAGCTGGGAAAGGAGATTCCAGAGTGGGCACACATTAAGTCCACAGCATCCTCTTTAAAGAGGTCTTTGTAGAAATCGAGGGCAGCCCGCCGGATATCTTCTTCCTCAAAAATCCAAACACCATTGGAATCTTTAATGGCATCGATCCTGTTCCTCTGTCTCCTGATAATCGTCGAAAGGTGGAAAAACTTGGTATTACGGTCTCCATCCCTAATCCAAGCCTTCCTAGATTTCTGGAACCAAAGAAGCTCTTCCTGTCTAAGAACAGCCTCCAACTCGTTTTGAAGGGATCTGAGATGACAGTTAAGATTGTGGTCAAAACGGATTTCTAAACAACGTTGAGTGCCTTCCATCCTCCTCAACAGAATGTTCTTTCTTCTTATAATGTGGCCAAAGGTGTTTTTATTCCACCCTTCCACATTCCTAATGAAACCCTCAGTAGCACGGAGAACATCAGAGTGGGGATGCCAATTATCTTTGACAAAGTTCTTAAAATCAGGATGGGCATCCCAGGCAATAAGATACCTGAAAGGTCTGTTACCTTTAATCCGATTTCCTTTAACCGTTTTAATCAGGACAGGACAATGGTCAGAATGACAGAAAGGGAGGTTAAGCACTTTTACCTCAGGAAATCTATAGATAGCAGCAGTATTAGCATAGACCTTGTCTAAACGAACAAACACATTATTCCTTTTCCAGGTAAACTTATGACCAGCGGCCCCCAGGTCAGATAACCCGCATAAATCCATACTCTGCCTGTGATTGAGGCACCGATTCACATAATGATTACCCCCTCCTCTTTGGTCACTCATAAGGGCAATGTCATTAAAGTCCCCAGCCACCATCCAAACATCCCTCATGCTAGTACTGATAGAATAAAGGATCTCCCACAGCCTTCTCCTGTTAGATAACACAGGATCGGCATACACCCAGGTAACAAAGAAAGGACTGTTGCCAAGGCAACCAACTTTACAATGGATAAATTGTCTATCCATCCTGATAATGTCAATATTAACTTGACCTGGCTTCCAAAAAAGCCAAATCCCCCCAGCCCGACCAGTAGCTTCCAATCTAACACACTTCCAGTTCTTAAACTTGCTAATCACTTCATCTGCTTTGGACCCACTGACCTTGGTCTCCAGAAGAGCAAAACAAGAAGGATTAAATTGCTTAATAAGATCATTAACATGGATGCGGGTAGCCTTACTAGCCGCACCTCTAACATTCCAAACGAAGAAGTCCATCAGAAAGGAAAACTACTGACTCGAGACCAAACCTCTAGATCAGGTATTTATTCGGGGCTCCAGAGAGCCTAGAAGAGGAACCTGAAGGCCCCCTTTTATCCCAAGAACCCACAAGATTAAGGTTCTTTTTAGGTTTGGCTTTGGGTTTCTTAATATTAAAATTCTTGATTCACATAGCCTTTCCAATAGGAACATCAAAAAGAGGATTCGAACTACTAACCTCTTTCTTCAACCCTTTTCCTGAAGAGGGGACAGCCTGGAGACTCCCTTTATTGTCAACTGTAGAAACAAAAAGGGGGTTAATAGAGTCACCTAGCGAGGAAGCAGGCTCAGCTATTTCCAGACCTGGCATACATGACTCCCCATGTCCTACAGCAGGACCCACTTCCTGTCCTTCCTCCATCGCCAAGACCCCGAACCTCGATCCTGAATCAGCAGTTGAGACAATACTAGTCACATCACCCCTTTTCCTCTCAGGAACCTTGTCCTTAGTCTCAGAACTAATATGGAGAAAGGCTATCTCTTTGTTGATGTCTGGAGAGGGACTCCTAACAACATTAGCATTTGGTCTCCTCTTATTCGATCTTTTGGCAAGCATCCATGGGCCAAAATTCCTTCCATCACCTTGATTATCAACAACCCTACTAGTGGTAGGAGCTTCCCTTTCCTCCACCACCTTTTTCAACTGTGGACAGCCATCATAAGTATGGCCAAACATGCCACATTCATAGCAAATATTGTGAAGACCTTCATATTCAATGTGGAAAATTTTATTCTTAACACAGAACTTAGACAGAAGCGGTTTAGCAAGATCAATATCAATACACACCCTGGCAAACTTGCCTCTTACTGCCCCAATGGCAGTCTTATCAATATGATGAACCATCCCAACCAGGCCACCAATCTTATTCAAGAATCTTTCATTGTAGTACTCCATGGGCAGGCCTAGGAATCTAACCCAGGTAAGGATCCTTTTCACAGAGCAATCATGAGGATTGAAATTTGGGACCCATGGCCTCAAAGCCAACACATGGTTGGAAATAATATACGGTCCACCATTCACCACTATGTTGAAATCCTCAGCACTTGTAAACTTGATTACATAGTAATCATTTTCAAGGTCTATAATGGTAATTTTTCCTTTCTTTCCCCATTGTGCCCGAATCCTCTGAGCAAAGTAATTGAATCCAATCCTCTTACCAAGGACAGTGACTATCAAGGCTAATCTCCACTTTGATCTGAGAAATCGCTTATCCTCAGAAGACAGACGGATCACCGGGCAAAGCGGGTCATCAAGCTCTCCATCTTCAGAATCAGAATCGGATAAAAACTCCTCTGAGACATCCTCAATAGAGAGCTCCTCCAGCATAGGCTCCTCTTCAATAACCCCTAACACCTTATCTCTCCAAGATGCTCTCCCTATCTCATTATCCACATTAGAATTATTCACCAAATTAATCAGTTTAGGATTATTTATTGAATTAATTTGATTACTAGAATCCGGGTTAGAATTATGATTAAAAGAGTTTAGGTCCATAGCCCCTTGAGTCAACATAGAAGTCTTCGGGACCCCATTCATCCCACCAACCTCTCTCACCACACCACCCGAGTGCACTCCCGGCTCCCCGCCCTTCTGACCCGATCCTTCCCCAACCAACCGGATCTCAGAATCCACCTCCCACCACTCACGCGGTTTTACCGATATCTCATCACCACCGCACCCTGGGACAGACTTCGCGCTCTCCGGCGCTTCCTCCGCCATCAGATCCCCCTCCCCACGCATCGAAATGCCATCGGATCCCCTCTCCACAACTGTCGTAACAGACGCCGGCACCCCACCCCCAGCAGAGAACTGCTCCACCGCCCTCTCTATCCTCTCCCTGGACCACCCAATCCCTGCATCCCCTGCACCAAACGAAACCACGGCCGGAAACGACCTCTCCCCCCCTTCGCGAGCCGGCCGCTCCCTCTCCATTGAGCGATCCCTAACCCGCTCACCACTCCCCCGTTTATCAACCAAAACAGGAGCCGATCTCCCTTTCCCCTCCACCACCACCCCATCCTAATCTGGATCCGCAACCAACACCCTCCCCGTCACCGGATCCCCCCAACCCTGCTCCGAACTGCTACCTAAACCACCAATCGCCATCGTCGACCTAGCCTTCCGCCTCTCTCTGTCATTTTCTCGCCCTTTTGCCATTAATTAAAATTGATTATGCATATGTTCCTAATTATTTTGGTTGATAATCATTATAACAAAATCTATTAGTTTTATAGTTAGATTGATAAAATCAGTTTTATTAATTCCAAAGATAAAACAGGAAATCTATAGTAGGTTTTTCTATTTTCTGAAAATCGTTTTAAAACCGTTTTAGAACTGATATGTATATATTTAAAATTGTTATTATATAAAAAAAATACGACAGCAGCCCGAGTCGCGCCTCGCGGCGCGACTGGCCGCTGTCGCGCGGCTGCTGCCTCGCGGCAGCAGCCGCGTGCGGCGCCTGGCCACCGCTGCCGCAAGGCAGCGGCGGTTCAGCCGCCCTAGGGCTGCTGCCAATCGGCAGCAGCCCACTCTCGGGCCCGGCCCGACACCCACTTGAATTTTAAATTGTTTAAAATCGGTTTTTATATATTTTAAATATATATGTTTCAGAAATTGATAGTTTTCTGTTTTGATTATCGAATGAAAATTTGTTTAAAAGTTTGTTTTACCAATTTGTAAATCAAAATGTTAAATGAATTAAAATCAAAATAATTGGGACGTGCATAATTAAAGTTTTGTATAGTTATATTAATCTAAAAATTAATATAAAAGATACGAAACTATTAGAAGTAACATTGGATGAAAGTTAATTTGATAAGTTAATGTGATTAACATAAATATTACATAAGATAGTTATGTAATCAACCAATTAAATTTATTTAATTGAGTCTATGCATGTTTGGAGTTATGGACATATTTGGACCCTCTTTTAGTCTTTTGGTATTTTTGAAAAAGGGCCTGCGAGTCCTGCCTTTCTACTATCTATTGTAATTTCTCCTCTCATCTGATTCCCTTCAATTCAATTGAAGTTTTCTTTAGTAGTATAGAAATTAATATGTAATTTCAAGGCGCCATGGAGAAGACGGAGGACCTAAAGAGAAATATGTAATAGTTAGTATTTCCTTAGGTTTGCCCTTTTATTCCGTCTCTGGCTCGACGGAATAATTTAGACGATATGTCCATAACGCCAATGTATGTGAATGTATGTGTCTGATGTATGATAAAGCAAATCAAGACTAAGTTAGATTATGAGACCTAAAATAAAATCCCTGCAAATTATTAAAATCGGTTGTCCCTCCCTAATATTATAATTCAGCCGGCAGTACTGAGGGCCTTTGGGTTGTTGAATAAACTCAAGCTCGGGGTCTTACGGTAACACCTGAATTATCGACAATCATTTTTCATGAATATGGGGTAATACTTAAATTAGATTATGATAATTGGATGAGTAAACTCATGTTGTCATAAACTAATGGGCAATACGGTTGGAATTAATACGAATAGCATATTAATTACTAATGTGGTTAGTAACCCAATAACCTAGGAATCACATTAAAGATGTGATTGATTACATGAATCTACCTAATGAATGAGACTAGCTTGTTGAGTAAACTCAAGGCGAAATCTCAGGAGTTAGGATCCTAGCTCACTAAAGGATTTGTGAAAATTCTTCGAATTAATATGGAGGGCTATTAATTTGGCAAAATAGTGGGAGCAATCTAAAATAAACTGAAAGGCCTATAATTTTAGATTGATATACTTTAAGCAAATGAATGACATACGTTTACTCTTTTTCACTCTCAGGTTTAATTAAACACACTCTTAAAATCATGACTAACACCAATCTGCAAAACATTCTTACCGATAACAAATTGAATGGTTCAAACTTCACCGACTGGTATCGCAACCTCAAAATTGTTTTGAAGTTCGAGAGGAAAGGGTATGTACTTGATACACCGATACCCCCTTACCCAACGGATGATGCTCCCTACCAAGAATTTTATGCTTACTTGAAGCATAAATCTGATGATGATCAAACGGGAGACATCATACTTGCATCCCTGACACCGGAAGTAAAAAGGCAACTACATTCAGATATGGATGCCTATTCCATGGTCAAGCACCTAAAAGAGTTATTTGTGAATGAAACTCGGTGCGAACACTTCGAAATAACAAAGGAGTTATATAAAAGCAAGATGCAGGTGGGCACATCTGTAATGGCACACTGTGCCAAGATGATCAGCCTTATCACCAAGTTTTCTAGTATTGGAGATGCGATGGACCATGAACTAAGTGAAAACTTACTTCTTCAGTCCCTCCCCGAGAGTTACTCACAGTTCATCATGAACTACCAAATGAGTGGCTTGCAAACCTCTCTTGTAGAGCTTGCACATATGCTCGAGTCAGTCGAGCCCATTATAAAAGAAAACGAGGAGATACTGGCCCTTCAAGAAAAAGGAAAGGGATCTCTCCCAATCCAAACCATCTTGATAAAGGCAAGGAGGCTGTGCTCACCGAAACGAAGGGAAAGGAATTAAAGAAGCCCAAAGGAAAGTGCTACTATTGTGGTGACTTGGGGCATTGGAAGAGGAACTGCAAGGAGTACCTAGCCTCCCTCAAGAAGAGAAATGGCGGTGCTTCAGCATCTGGTATGTTTTATATTGAAATAAATACAGTTTCACAGTCTGAATCTTAGGTACTTGATACCGGATGTGGATCTCATATTTGTACAAATATGCAGGAGCTAAAACAGACTAAGGAACTAAAGAAAGGAAGCATAAACTTGCGAGTGGGAAATGGAGCAAGAGTTGCCGCCCTCGTAATTGGAGATTATGTTTTGAATTTGCCCTCTGGGCTTGTAATAGAATTTAGGAACTGTTTGTATGTTCCACAAATGTCTCGTAACATTATTTCTATTAGCCGTCTTGTTGACGACGGTTTTCATATTTCAATAAAAGACAAGAGTTGCAATTTTTATAAAGATTCGATCTTTTATTTTTCAGGAATATCACAAAATGGGATTTATGTGTTAGATGACAAAATTCCTGTTTTTGCAATTGATACCAAAAGACATAAGCTAGATAATTCAACTTACTTGTGGCATTGTCGTTTAGGCCATATAAACAAGAGACGCATGCTAAAGCTACATTCAGATGGGCTTATGGATCCAAACGATCCCGAATCATTGGAAACATGCGAATCATGTTTAAAAGGTAAAATGACAAAGACACCCTTTAGCAATAAAGGTGAGCGTGTATCAGACACTCTAGGACTCATTCATTCAGATGTATGCGGTCCTATGTCAGTCCAAGCAAGAGGAGGATTCAGATTCTTCATAAGCTTCATAGATGACCATACCCGATATGGTTACATCTACTTGATGAAGCACAAATCAGAAGCTTTTGAGAAATTCAAATGCTTCAAGAATGAAGTAGAAAATCAATTAGGAAAGAAAATAAAGACGCTTCGATCTGATCGAGGTGGCAAATATCTTTCAGATGATTTTCTGAATTATCTAACTGAATGTAGGATATGCTCACAATGGACACCTCCCTATACACCACAACACAATGGTGTATCCGAGAGGAGAAACCGTACCCTACTAGATATGGTACGATCCATGATGAGCATGGCCTTACTTCCAAAGACGTTCTGGGGCTATGCCTTAGAAACTGCCCTCTTCACCCTAAATCGAGTACCAACTAAATCCGCTAGTTCCACACCATATGAATTGTTCGTTGGTAGGAAACCCGTGTTTTCATTTATGAGAGTATGGGGTTGTTCAGCATTTGTCAAACGCATTGCGTCCGACAAACTAGATTCGAAATCTGATAAATGTTTCTTCATTGGATACCCTAAGGAAACTATGGGATATTACTTCTATCATCCAGATGATCAGAAAGTAATAGTATCCAAGCACGCAACCTTCTCAGAGAAAGAGTTTCTCGAAGAAACACAAAAGGGAAGCATGATTGAACTTGACGAAGTTCAAGAAGAAGAAACACCGACTAAAACAACAGAGGCGGTTGAGGTACCCGAAGAAGTCCCATTAGATGAGACTCCAGTGCCACCTATTCGTAGATCACAAAGAGTTCGTGAACTCCCAGTTAGATATGGTTTTCTAGTGGGAGATGATAATGAGGTTCCCGTGTTAGACGACGAACCCGAAAACTACGAAGAGGCTCTTACTAGTCCAGATTCTAAAGCATGGCTTGTGGCCATGGATTCTGAAATGGATTCCAGGTATACTAACCAAGTGTGGACTTTGGTTGATCCACCCGAAGGGATAATACCCATTGGGTGCAGGTGGATCTTCAAAAAGAAGACAGACATGGATGGAAAGGTTAGCACCTACAAAGCTAGGTTAGTAGCGAAAGGATATCGTCAGAAGCAAGGAATTGATTATGACGAAACTTTCTCTCATGTGGCTATGTCCAAATCAATCAGAATCATGCTTGCAATTGCCGCTCATTTCGATTATGAGATTTGGCAAATGGATGTGAAAACAACTTTCCTAAACGGAAACCTGCTTGAGGATGTATATATGATGCAGCCTGAAGGTTTCATATCGAAGGATGCAAATAAAGTTTGCAAACTTCAGAGATCCATTTATGCACTCAAGCAAGCATCAAGAAGCTGGAATAAGCGTTTTGACGAAACCATAAAACAATTTGGTTTCGAACAAAATTGCGAAGAAGCTTGCATTTACAAGAAAGCAAGTGGGAGCTCTATAGCATTTCTCATACTATATGTGGACGATATATTATTAATGGGAAATGACATTGCTCTACTACAGTCGGTAAAAGTATGGTTATCTGGTAACTTCTCAATGAAAGACCTTGGTGAAGCAGCTTATATACTTGGTATAAAGATCTACAGAGATAGATCGAGAAGACTGCTTGGTCTTTCACAGGCTACATACATTGAAAAGGTGCTAAATCGGTCTAGCATGCTTGAATCGAAACGAGGTAACTTACCCATGCTACATGGAGTAAAGCTAAACAATCATCAATGTCCTAAAACCGATGATGACAAAAGACGCATGGCTGTAGTCCCGTACGCCAGCGCAATCGGTTCGATTATGTATGCTATGCTATGCACTAGACCTGATGTAGCATTCGCGTTATCTGTAACGAGTCGTTACCAAGGGAATCCGGGAGACGAGCATTGGATTGCCGTCAAGAACATTCTTAAGTACTTGAGAAGAACTAAAGATATGTTCCTAGTGTACGGAGAAGGTGATCTGAAAATAGAAGGATTTTCAGACGCAAGTCATCTCACAGATGAGAATGATTTTAAATCCCAATCAGGATACATGTTTATCTTGAATGGGGGCGCGGTCAGTTGGAAGAGTTCCAAGCAGAGAAGCGTAGCTTTCTCTACGACCGAGTCAGAGTATATCGCAGCTCCGGAAGCAGCAAAGGAAGCGGTTTGGATTAGAAAGTTCATTACAGAACTTGGTGTGGTGCCTGACATTGTAAATCCCATTACACTGTATTGTGATAACAATGGAGCCATTGCGCAAGCAAAGGAACCACGGTCTCATAATGCGTCCAAGCATTACCTTAAGCGATACCACATCATTAGAGAGATTGTGGCTAGAGGAGATGTGAGAATAGAAAGAGTGCCTACAGAGGACAATGTTGCAGATCCGTTGACAAAGCCTTTAACCCAAAAAGTACATGATCGTCATTTAACTTCTACTGGGATAAGTTTTAGAAACAATTGGCTTTAGTCCAAGTGGGAGTATGTTGGGGTTTAATGTCCTATAGACAATTGTTCTAGGATACAAACTTAATGTAAATGAATTGTTCTTTATAACATTTGTTTTAATGAGATATATGTTTTATAACTATATAAAGGCAATCCCTTTTAAGCATTAAATAAAGTCTAATAAAAGGAAATCCGTAAGTTTATTTAAAGTGATTATAAAGTGTTCATACAAGCATGAAGTGAGACAAAACTTTATAATAAACTGATAAACTTAAAACCACCTCAAGTCAAGTGATATGTTTAGGATTGATATATCACTGTTGAGACTTGCATGTAACAATGTCTTCTGTCCGACAGAAAGCTGATCTCACAAGCTTCATATATACAGATATCTGGACAGTTACATGGATCCGATGAAAAGTAGTTCATTAGGATTGGGGATCCGATTTGAGATAACAGGATGGGTAGATTCATCATTGTCACCTGTTCATCTCATTGGTATTAATAGGTATAACTAATCCTCAGACTCAAAGGAATATTAATTGGTATTCTGGATTACAGAATGTGACGCTTTGACTCTGGTGTAACACGATCCTTAACAGAGATGACTCTGGGGTGTGAAAAGTAGATGTTGGGTATAACAGGAAGTGATTACGGGATCGTTATATATTGGATTGAGCATTTATCACTCCCGATAAATGGGAGATACATCCAAGGATCGCTTGTGGAAGACTCGACTCTAAATCCTTGCAAGGTGATAACTTAAGACTTGAAATACAGATTTCACTTAACCTCTATCTATTTGAGTTGACTCGGCCTGTACAAGTAAAACGAATGTCTCGCTATATGTGACTTGACATCATCCATAGTCATAAGATTCAGTTCAAGGATGTAGTTGATAAAGGATCGAATTATACTCTAACTAATACGGAAAGGTTAACGACAGAATCAACCTGTCTTCTTATAGCTCTGGGGGAATGATTACGGACTTGCTAATCACATACTCTGTACATCATTCCGTTATGCAAAGATTAAATATAATTCTTTGAAAATTATTTAATAACGTTGCATACGGCTAGATGCAATAAGAACCTAATGGGTCACGCATAAGACTTGGAACCTAAAAGAGAGATAGATGTTAATTAATTGATGGAAGCCTAATTGAGCCCAATAAGGCCCATGGACCAAGGGGGGGTCGAAATTCATGTAGATAAAATACATGAATGATTAATTTGATTTTATTAATTCTAATTAGATTAGGATTATGAATTAAATTAACTAAGAGATAAATAAGTTAGGAGTTTTAATTAGATTATAATACTCCTATTATTATTATCCAATAAGGTTATTATTATTATCCTTAATATATTAGATATATAATGAGATAATAATTAGGAATTCTATTCCGAATTGAATTCCTATTCAGTAACCTAATTCTATCTAACTAGGGATTAGATACAAGAGATTATAAATACCCCCCCTAGGATTTTCGAAATCCACTAGTGCAAACCCTATTGAGATTTTCGAAATACTCAGTGCAAACCCTATTGAGATTTTCGAAATACTCAGTGCAACCGGGAAAGAGAAAATTTCGACACCCCTAGTTCGAAGACGAGATTTTCTACGGCTTCCTTCCGATCAATTGATTTCATCTATTTCTTTTATCCTTGATCTTGTGTTGATTAATTAGAGGCAATCTACTTTGGTTGCTATTCAACGGTTGATTCTAAATTAATCTTCCCGTGTTTTATTTCGTGCTTGGGAACTCGGAGAAGAGTTGTGGGCACTTCATTAACAACGGTAGATTGATCATCAAAAGGTAATTCTTCTTATCCCTCTTTATATGAAATAACGATTAACGGATCCTAGGGTTAATGGAAATAGGTTAAAAATTTTATATTTCCGCTGCTATACCTTAGCCTAATTTCCAACAGATTGTCCTTCCTCTACAGAGAAAAGAGTAAAGTCAGGAATACGATACCCTCTTGGATTAGAGTTTTCATGAGCATGGCCACTAGGTAAGGCTTGTGATACTCTGGACTTCCCACATGTCTGAGACTTGGGCCATACAACTCCTGAACCATGTCTCTCCATATTCATGGTTGGGTTGCCCACCTGGTTCTGGTGAGCGCTAAACTGTGGACCAAAAGAAACACCACATGTGCTACTTCCTCCACCCTTATATTTCGTGCCCCCTGAGTCGTGGGTTATCTCGTCCTCATGGGTGTAAAATTAGGGACCAGCCTGCATATTCATGTGAGCCTACATGTGTACAGTTGGTGCAACATGTTGGTTAGACCTAACACTAACAGGATTCCTGTTTCCACTATTGGTGCCTTTCAGGCTGCAATATTCCCTTAATGGTGGTATTTGGTACTTCTTAGGTTGTCCTCTGGCTTCTTCTAGTACCATTACATCTTATTTCCCTTTTGCAGGAGAAAGAACTTTGTTTGGCTCCGCCTGAACCCTCTTAATTCCTATTGGAGCCTCTGTTGCTTGCTTCTGGATCGTACTCTCAATGATGAGTTTATGCATGTTGTCCAATGTCTTCTATAGATTATGTAAAGCACTAACAATCGTCAATGAGTTTTGTGCCTCAGATATCTGTACGGCACTTTCTCTTGTTCGACTTGGGCAAGCATATCCTACACCCTCCAATTCTGGGAAACTTTGTTCTGTTTCATCAGTACTCTCTATTAGATTGTCCCCATGTCATGTATTACCATGCACTAAATATGCATCAACGGATGTAGCAGCATTATCTTTAGAACTTTTTCTTGGCGGCATTTTATTAGTGTTCCACCGAGCATGCCAAATTGTTTAACGCCTTTGGTGATTGGTGAACGAGCGTGCCAGTAAAAAACTACAAAACGTAAATTAGATCTAACTCCTAATCAAAAGAATGTGTAAAAGACTTAAAGTACATGAAAAAGGCCTAAAGTTTGTAGTGGAATCTAGAAGACTGATTATGACTACACTGAAAATAGAGCCAAGAAAGATAAAAGTGAAGCAACTTGCATCAAATTGAATAAGATTGAATATTGATATTGGGGAGACTAGAACTAGAACTTACAGTTGAATGTTGATCAAACTGAATTAACTAAGGCTGTAGATTTAGCTAAAGTCCATTTTGGAGAATTGTTTGAATTCCATTTGGATTGAGTTTGATTTTGATTGTTTTTTTGTTGATTGTTTGAGTTGGATCTCTTCTATCTCGATTTCTTTCTCTTTTATACTCTTTCTCTTGAGCCCATAACCATTGTTTCCCACTTCATCCGTTTAGTAACCACCCACATTCCTGGAAAATTCCTCTCAACATAAGGAATTCTGTAACTGTTCTTAGTGGATCTAGTTGCTAGCCAGTAAGATCTCTAATTGCCCACTTACACTACTCCTCTCTTTTGGCAGCATGTTTTCTCTCTAACAGATATTGTCTTTCCCCCTTAATCTATGTTGGATTTTATCGAATTAGCCCCCTGGTTTTTAGGTTCTTATTAATTCGGCCAGCAGGTTCCCAAAAGTACGTTGTAGTCCTTATTAAGTTCCATCTTCGGCCTTTGTGCCTTTTCTTTTCTATTTTCTATGATGTAGGCCCATTCAGGTAGTTGTTAATTACCCAATTAGCCCAAACTAATCGTAGGTGAAATAACTATCTCATCAGATGCCTGACAGAAACAGAGAGGAGGTATTCAATCGTAGAGAGATAGTGCATGGCCTTATACTTCGCATGCTCCAAACTAAGGCATTACCTGATCCAGTCAAGAGTGTTCGTGATCTCACCTACGAACTTATTGAAGTTTATGTTATCCCAACCTTTGATCATTGGAATGATTGGCAAATGGGCATTGGCTCTAGCTGAGTTCACATTGGTACACACTCCTCAAACGACAGTGAAACGACAGGCTTTGGCAGATTTCTTGGCAGAGCATCCTTCAAGCATTACAAAAGAGGAGGATATGGATCTTCCTATCTGCTGAGTAAGAAGCGTGCTTTAGACTCTCAAGTTCGATGGCTCTAGCACAGAAAGAGCTGTAGGTGCATGTGTCATAACCATATCTCCCTCAAACACTAAAACTGTTTTATCTTTTAATCTTGATTTTGATTGCACTAACAATCAAGCCGACTATGAAGCTTTGTTAATTTGTTTGAGCTCTTGAAAGATCTAGGAGCTAATGAGGCAATAATTATGAAAGATTCCCAGTTGGTCCTGAAGCAAACCAATGGAGAGTTCAAATGCACCAGTTTGTCATTAGCTCCCTATTACACCATGGCAAGACAATTGGCTGATGATTTCAAAGATCTTTCTCTGGTACATCTACCAAGGGAAGCAAATATGGAAGCTAATAAGATGGCACAAATGGCCTCAGGGTTGCGGATCTCTAGAGAATTAACCCATCGGTTAGTTCTAGTTCAGAAAAGGGGACATCCTTCAATCCTGTAAAGAGGACTTCAAATAAAAAACTTCAACATCAATGCAAACGTGATAAACGATTAGAGAGAGCCAATAAAGAGGTATCTGGGGGATCCTTCTCATAAAGTTCCATAAATAGTAAGGATCAGAGCCCAACATTACATGTTGTTGGAAGAAGAAATGTACAAGAAGAACGATGATGGTTTGTTGCTGAGATGTTTAGGGATGCCAAACGCCCTAAAGGTGATGAGCCAAACACATGAAGGGGTCTGTGGAGCACACCAGGCAGGGATCAAGATGCACTAGTTGTTGAGGAGGTATAGTTATTTTTGGCCTTCTATCTTGAAAGATTCTGTCAACTATGCGAAATGTTGCAGACAGTGGCAGAGACATGGACCAATTTCCAAAGTACTTGTTGATGATATGCACCCTGTGATAAAAGCCTTGGCCTTTCCGTGGTTGGGCAATGGATCTTATTGGGAAAATTCATCCCTCATCATCGAAGGGCCATTCTTTCATTCTAGTAGCTACTGACTATTTTTAAAAATGGGTGGAGTTGTTCCTATGAAGAAAGTAGATCAAGAGGATGTCATCGATTCATCAAAGGCCATCTCATACATAGGTTCGGGATCCCAAAGTCTTTGACTACAGATTACGGAACTATGTTTGCCGGGGATAAAGTGAGAGAATTTACTAAATAATATAAGATCCAGGTACTTAATTCCTCTCCATATTATCCTTAGGCGAACGATCAAATAGAATCCTCTAATAAGATCCTGATTGGGATCCTACAGAAGATGTTAACAGAAAATCCAAGGAATTGGCATCCGGTCCTTTCAGAAACATTGTGGGCATATAGAACTTCCAAGAAGGAAGCAATTGGCACCAGTCCATTCCTCTTAACATATGGACATGAAGTAGTTCTTCCTTTGGAGTTAGTATTTCTCTCATGCAGAGTGGCTAGGCAAGCCGGACTGACCATGGAAGGCTATACTGAAGCCATGTTAACCGAATTAGAAGATCTAGAGCGAGAGAGGCTCAACGCCTTCAACGGAATGTTAGTTTAGAAGAAGAATGTGGCCAGATCATACAACAAAAGGGTGAAATGCAAGACATTTGATGTTGGGTATCTAGTTTGGAAATCAATATTGCCCATCGACATGAAGGACATAGAGTATGGTAAATAGTCTCCCAACTAGGAAAGACCCTTTAAGATCTATGAGGTGTTGAAAGGAAATGTGTATTGGTTATCTAGCCTAGAAGGGGAACCACACAGAAGAGTGATAAATGGGAAATACTTGAAAAAGTTTTACCCCACTATATGGGAAAACTGCTGAGATCGTGTCAGAGAAGGCAGTTCCCTAGGAAGTTCCAACTAAGGTCTTTCCATGAGGATTCTTTGTGTTTAGTTGGCTTTTAGTTCTTTTTAGTCACTTTACTTTTCTAGGAAGTTAGTCTGTATTACCTTCTAATTTTATCCTATATATTAAGAACGGATATAATAAAATTCCAGGCCTTTCAAGCCGCTTTTGTCATATTTTGTGTTGAATTCATTCATTCATGCATTGAGTGTGTTCAGGCACCGTTGAGCCATATCTAGCAACAAACAAAGGCAAAGAGCACAAAATAAGAGAATGTAAATAGGACATAAACTTGTGGCCATTTCGCATAAAAATATTGTTCAAAAAGACGTGTTCAAAAATAAAACCAGGAAGTGCCCAAACTGCAACACTATCAATCATCCCAAAACAAATAGATTATTCAGAAATGTACTCATTCAACATTGTTCGTAAATTGTCAAGATCGACCTTCTGAAAGTCCTGCTAGGCTTCCCTGTGAGAAATGCGTTTCAAGCTCAGATCATCTATTTCTCACACTTGCTTCTCCATTTTATCCTATGCCCTGTTTGGGAATTAGTTGTTAGCTGTTAGCTGATTACATTAGCTGTTAGCTGTTAGCTGATTACATTAGCTGATTTGACTAACTGATTTGATTAGCTGTTTGTGTAGACCTGTTTGGTAAAAATTAGCTGATTGATAATAGCGGTTTGTGCAGAAAGACGAATAAGGGTATTAATTTTGGCGCATGAGAAGAGAGAGTCTATCTATTAGGGTTAAAGAAGTCCATTAATTTTAATATTGCAAAACGCTAATTGAAAAAGCTCCTTTTAAGAGCTTTTTCTAAATTAGCGTTTTCATTCCAAAACTCTCTCCCAAAACTCTCTCCACCAAACACTCCAATTAGCGGTTTCAGTGGTCAAACCTCTGAAGTTGGTCAAAACCACTCTTTTTATCCCAAAACGGTCTTTACCAAACAGGGCCCTAGTCAGCTAAAAAATTTCTCTTGAGAAGCCGCCAGCTCAGTAAGATCTTTCTGTTGTTCGATAGCCAATTGAGCTCTTTCATAATCCACAGCTTATTGGCTAAATTTAATTTGTCTGATACGCTCTTCCAAATCTTGGATCTCTTTTTCCTGAGCATCATATTGCTCTTCTTTATCCTGGTCTAACTTAGCCCTAGCAGCAGCTCTCTCACGAATATCCTTAATGGAATGCAGCAACAAAGAGTAAGATTGGATCTCTTCCTCAAGCTGTGGTAGCTTATTATTGTCTGAATGTAGTTCCTCATAAAAATCAAAAGCTTTTTTAGCTAGGGGTGCAAGAAGATCCTTGTTGGCCTTCGATGACAAAGAAGAAGATAAGATCCTAACAGCTAACTTCAAAATAGAAACTTGAGCAGAATCTAACGCATGCAACTCTAAGGCCAAACACCGCAAAATGGTCTCTTTTGCCACATGGGCGGACTCTGCGGAGGCTGCGGGCATGCTAGTACTTGAAAGGCCTGAGATCCTCCTAGACATGAAGCTCCAATCCAGTTGGTGCAATGGATTTGCAGGTGCAGCTAGCCTTGGATGAGGTGTTCTTGCTATGGATCCGTACAGAAGAAAATGCAATCAGAGAGTATGTTAAAGATCCAATACAAAATATAGGAACAAGCAAAAGAACGGTTACTTGAGATGTTTGGGAACTTCGCGAGTAAACCTTAAAATTAGAAGGAATGCCTATGGTGCCAGTTCCAAGGTTGGAAGTGGAGCTGAAATCTTTCATATCATATGGTTTCACAGCATCAAAAGCTGGAACAGCAGAATGAGGTATAAGTTCTTTATCTTTATTTTTATTTTTATTTTTAGGCTCATGATCTCCACTATTATCTGCCAAAGTAAATCAAGATTAGAGCCGATCAAAGTTAGGCATGAGATCGTTACCAAAGAAAACAAAGAAACATTACTAGACTCCATAGCCACAGCAGCACCGGCCTCAGGATTCGTAGTCTCTTCGGACTGAACTTCAGCCTCTTCTTTGTCATCTTGGGTCATTTCACCAATTTCATTATGTTTCTCACTAATTTCATCATCATCTTGTTCCTCTCCAATCACTGTGTCATCAGCTTCCTCGACATTTTCAGAATCATTAGTCTCTTTGTCTGAAAGATCGACAGAGCTCTTTATCTTAGCCTCGGTTGTGGATTGGGATACTTTTCTCCTTATTTTTCTACTCGGAGTAGGCTTGGAAGTAGTTCCAACCTTTGTCTTCTTTGCCCTTTGCATGGTCTTGTCCGTATTCATTAGAGAAATATCTTCTAATAATTAAGAGTTAAAGGTACTTACTTCCAGGGTCAAAGGGAATGAGTTTGTTAAACATGCCAGAGCAGTAGAATCCAAACTCATGATGAATGGTCTCTTGGGGCCATTTACATTCGAAAAATCAGGTTGGCCAAAGGAGGTAACGACATAGAGCTTTGATGGATCACATATTCCTTACTCACTTCAAAATGCAACGCTCCATGAGGAAAGAAAGAGCGCGGAATAACAGTTCTCATCTAAGTCAAGCCAAATTGCCTTGACTAGAGTAGGGAAATAACCTTCAAAGTAGGGATATGTACCTGTCCCTAATCGAGAGTCCTTGTGCGTTCCCACATGGAGATAGGTCTGGTGAAGGAAATGTTGCCACATATAAAGGCCAAGACCATCATAATCATTCAAGTAGAAGTTTTGAGCACTTTTAGGTAGATCTTCTTAGGCCTTATCAAATGTAAGGTAATTAGCAATGGACATCTTCAGAGAGTAAAAGAAATGCATAGCCTCTTTCACTTCTAGGGAGCTCTCATATAGGCCTCATGCCAGCAAAACCAGTTTGTACTGAGCTATTTCCCCTAAGAGCTGGGAAATAAGAAAAGAACCACAACTGTATGATCCATACTCATCCACTCAGCTTAGTAAAGGGTTCACTAATGATCGATTGCTGGATTTGGTGAAAAATAGATCCTAACAATATCTTTCCAGGGGAAAAAGTGGACCCATACGCCAAGACCTTTACCATTGGAAGAGAATCCAAGGTTGGCATTCCACCCCAATGGAAAAGAACAAACTTGTTTAGCAACACCCAAAGGAAAGCTATATGCTCATCTTCTATGGGAACTTCATCAGTTGGAAGAGAGGCATAGGTTGCAATCATTTTGTAATAGTTAAAGGGCATGATATTGAAGTCAGGGTACGCCTCAGTAGTGATCAGACAAGGAACATCTAGACCAATGATTGGCAGGTGGGTCAAGGAGACGATATCATAGAGAGTAATGGACATGGGTCCGCTAGGGAAAATAAAAGAGTTGCAAGAGCTGGACCATATCGATAGAGCATCGAGCAATAAACCCTCGGAGAATTGGATCGGTTGGGCAGTTAGGTTTATGAAGTCCAAAATTTGTTGCCTTTCCCAATGAGAGTCGAACAAAGGTTTCAGCTGCTTGATCT
Source organism: Euphorbia lathyris (assembly GCF_963576675.1). Classification (NCBI taxonomy): domain Eukaryota; kingdom Viridiplantae; phylum Streptophyta; class Magnoliopsida; order Malpighiales; family Euphorbiaceae; genus Euphorbia; species Euphorbia lathyris. The sequence goes on from NC_088913.1 coordinate 47,088,805, forward strand.
AATCTTTCCATAGTGGAGTGTACCGAGGCCAAGTTTTATTTTTACCACTAGTAGGAGGCTTAACAAGTTGTTTGAAGGCCAAAAGCTCACAATCAAAGGATAATAGGTACGGGAAGTCCGGTAGAGCAATGGTAGTTGGGCAATTAGTCATGGTGAATACGGATTGCTGCAAGTCAGGGTAAGGTGTCAAGCTATAGGACCACATAAACCCTAACTAGATTTAAGGAAATACTTTAAGAGCACGAAGTATAAAGAGAATAGAGACTTACCAAAAGGCTGGGAATGGTAGAAGAACTAAAACGAGCAATGGGGGTAGATGATGATTTTTCCATTCCTGCAGAAAGTAAAGACGCATGCAATGTAATCGGTGAAAAGGAGAACCTAAGAATGTCGAATAATGAAGCAAGGAGAACTCACTAAAGCTAAGAAGACGATGAACCAATGAGGTGATTGAAGCTCAGGAGCTGAATACACAGGCCGTAGAAAGAATTTTGAATTCGCTGAAGATAAGAAGAAACTAAGAAGTTGGAAAGTCTCTTAACGGTAAAGAGTTGGAGCAAGCAAAGCGTTGTGCGTTCACTAGGACTATCCACTAATCAACAGTTAGAGTTTGAATTAAAGTGGGTGTCAGGTCATTAGTGCGGCCGAAAGGAATTAAATGTGGATTAAAATCTCCATGTACGAGCTCAAATTATAAGCTAATACATGGAGGGAAATTATTTCACCTATAAGTAAATTTGGACTAATTAGGTAATTAAATCACCTAATTTGGTCCAAATTAGTGGAGATAAAGAAGATGGGAGTTGCAAGAGCCATGTTAGAGCTTGGTAAAGGGTCGATTGTGTAATTTCGAGAATCTTCTGTCCAAAATTGCTGAAATTCAAGAGACGATGGGTCAATATGATAAATCTAACATAAGTCAAGGGAAAATGTGTTATTTATCTTTGAAATATGAAGTGTGCCGCCAAATTAAAAGGGAAAAGAAGTGGCTTAGTGGGCAATTAAGGAGCTTATTGGCAGGCAACTAGATCAACCTGGAACAGTTGCAGAACTTCCTTGATAATCTGGAACTTACAAGCAACATGGACAACTATAGCATGGACATAGTGGGAATCGGCAGTTATGGGCTCAAGAGAGAGAAACGGTATAAAAGAGAAAGAATTCAAGAAAGGAATGGACAATCAAATCAACGCACAAACCAAACAGAATTTAAACAATTCTTCAAATGGACTTTAGCTAAATCTGCAATCTTAGTTAATTTACTTTTTCGTTCATCTTTCAATTGTAAGTTCTGGCTTTAGTTATCTCAATTACTCAATTTCAAGCTTATTCAATTCAATTCAAGTCTATTTACATTTTTTGGCATTATTTTCAGTTTAGTCAAAATCAGTCTTCTAGATTCAACTACGAACTTTAAGCTTTTTTATGTCCTTTAAGCTGTTTACACAATCATCTGATTAGAAGTTAGATCTAACATATGTTTTGTAATTTTTCTACAAAATTACTGGCACGCTCGCACACCAATCACAAAAGACGTTAAACAGATACCGACTTGATAATTTTGATAAAGAATAAGCTTTAAGCAAGAAGACGGGGTCTGGGTCCTGGCTCATCTTCCCGTACAATGTGACGTGAAGCCCACCTACACAAAACCATAAGTAGATAACATAGAATCATTATTAGGGTCGGAACAAGTCTGTGCTCACAGTTGGTCATGAACCCTAAGATTCATCTTGTGAGGCTTCACAACTTTCTTAGGCTTTGTAACTTTCTCAGTTAAGGAGAGGGAAGAATCATCAACCACGGCTGAACACCAGATTTTCTTAGAAACATCTTTTAAAGCTTTGGGAGCCATTTAAACAGAGTAAAAAGGAAAAAGAAGGGAAAGGAAACTTACAGGTTCGAAAAATGGCAGACTTAGGAGTACAAAGAAAAAGAAGAAGTTGAAAACCTTTTCTTCTTCAATTTAGAATAAGAGATAAGATAACGCAGAGTTTTGAAGAATCAAAAGTGTTTTAAACAATGAGTATTAAAGAAGCGACTCATGATGCATTAACATGGCGTCGCAGAAGCAGGCGTGTTTAGGCAGCAGTAATGATGTTTCCATTAGGAATAAAAGCCTTAAAGGATTTTTTTTTTTTGTAAAACCAGAGGGGACATCTGATATGGTATCAAAAGAATGGGCCCAAAATGCTCGAATAAGGCCCGAACCTAGCATTTGGGCCTAAATTTGAGAAGCCCATGGCCAATGGAGGTATGAAAGCTCATTTATGGAGACGCTGATACAGGAGCTGCCTAAGCAGAGACGTGGACTAATAGATGTCCCGGATCTCAAAGGCATGCTCCTAGCTCCCACTAAATGTGGAACATTATAAATGAAAGAATCCCAAGCCAATAAGGGACTGCCACGTGTAAAAGTGCATAACCTTGTATAGGTACACAATTACCTATAAATAGTCTTGAAATCAGGACCTCAAGTACGTCATTCTCAATACACATTCTTCTAATCATTTGCTTTCAAGTTGTTTGATACTTCTTAGTATTCCATCACTAACTTAAGCATCAAATAGGGTTCACCAGACTCCGGCCCCTCCCTGACTGTTTGCTATCATCTCAGGTCACTGAAAGCAGTTAGGAGATCCAGCTCAGTATAGAAAAATCATATATAATAATATATAGTTCATTAGCCTTTGGACCGTTAGCTAGAAAATTAGGTTTTATGAAGAACAAAATACATTACAAAGTTTAATATATATTTTATTATTTTATCATTTTCTGTGAGTTTGTGTTCTTCGATAATGAGTAACATCTACTATTCTTGAATCTCGGTCATAAAATGTGATTGTTTTTTTAGTATTTTAAACTCATGTGGAGTATGTTATAAGGCTTTTTTTGTCTCCTACACTACTTATATATTCATGTATGATGAATTTGGTTAAAGCTCGCAAAGCTCGGTTCGAGAGGGCTTGGCTCGAGATATTAACAAGCCAATCCCGAGCCTACCTAGGTTCGGGCTCGGCTCATTTACACCTCTAATAATAATATACTAGGGATGTCTTAGAATAATATCTTATTACCTCATGGTTTCACTTGCTCGGTCCTTAACCTGTCAAACATGAGTAGATAATTAATATTGGATACTCTACAAGGTTAATTTGCACGAGTGAATAGTAGATTTCTTTATGATTAAGGGCAGTATCAAGATTATAATGTCTTAGGACTAGGGTGTACACCAACATAACTCCGTCATGGATCCATTATGTCTTTCAACTAGATGGCTAATGCATTCGTTCAACACTTTATGATCTTCATTCCCGAAAGTAAAACTACTCAGGACCTTAATTACATGGTTCATGATGTTGGGGTTTTATGTCATATAGACAATCGTTTTAGGATATAAATACTTGTAAATGAATTGTTCTTTTAAGTCATTTGTTTTAATAAGATATAGTATGTTTAACTATATATAAAGGCGTTTATCTTTTATTAAGAACTAATTAAAGTCAAATAAAAGGAAATCTCAAAGTTTATTTAAAGTGATTATAAAGTGTTCATACAAGCATGAAGTGCGAGTAAACTTTATGATAAACTAATAAACTTAAAACCACTCCAAGTCAAGCAATATGTTTAAGGGGTTAACATAATGTTGTTGAGACTTGCATGTAATAATGTCTTCTGTTGTGAATAGATAGTTAATCTCACAAGCTTCAGATATGGAGATATCTTGACAATTACATGGATCTAGTGAAGGATGGATTGAGGTCCCGACTTGAGATAATAGGATGGATGGATTTATCCTATGTCACCTGTTTGTCTCAAATGGTATTAATAGGTATAAGTAATCCTCAGACTCAAATGAATATTAATTAGTGATTATAGATTATGGAGTGTGATGCTTTGACTCTGTGCAAACACGATCCATTAACATGAATGATCCTGGTGTGTGTGTGTCAGGCACTAAGTATCACATAAAGTAATTGCGGGATAGTTAATATTAGATTGAGCATTCTTCACTGCTGATAAATGGGAGATATATCCAAGGGCCGCTTGTGGAGAATTAACTTGAAATCCTTGCAATGTGATAGGGTTAAGAGTAGAAATGGAAATTTCACTTAACCTATCTATTCGGAGTTAATTCTACCTGAATAAGCAAAACAAACGTCTCATTACATGTAACTTGACATAATCCATAGTTAGAGATTCGTTTAAAGGATATAGTTGATGAAAGATCGAATTATACTGGAACTAATACAGAAAGGTAAACGACAGAATCAACTTGTTTTCTCATTACACTGGGGGAATGTTTACGGTTCTGCTATTCACAGTCCGCGCACTCATTCTGTTATACAATCAGTTGAATATAATTTGGAGAAATTAATTTAATGACTGCCTACGACTAGTATTAATAAGAACGTATTAGGTCACACATGAACTTGGAACCGGAGGACGAAATGGTAATTATAGAGTGGAGTATTGAGGGGGTCGAAATTTATGTATATATGTATTAAGTAGGGATAATTGATTTATTTAGATAATTGTAATTAGATTAAAATTAGGGAAAAGTATAAAAATAAATCTTGTGGTTACACCTGTTTTCGATCGGCGCCCTTGTGGTTTAAAAATTTACAAAATGGTACATTGCGGTTCATTCCGTTAGCAAACATAGACCAAATTGACTAACGGTGTTAAAAAAAATTCAAAAGTAAAAGGGAAAATAGTTATTTTATCCTTATATTTATTTATTTTATAAATTAAACCCCTTATTATCTAATTATCATAAACAAACCCCAAAATAAAAAAATAAAAATCAATTACATTATCTTCTCTATTTTTCTGCTACTTTCTCTCTCTCTCTTTATTAATTTTTCTCTCTCTAGAATCAATTCAACATAAGAACAATGGATGTATGTGTTCGGCTATATCGAAAACTCAACTTCCTCTTCCTCCAAGGTAGTATACTACGTTTCAAGCACCATTTTAAAGGAAATCCAGATGATCAATCAAATGAATCTTGAAGTCGAAAGAATGAAAATCGCCCTAATGCAAATAACTGCAAGAAAAAAAGCACCTAAATTATCAATGAACAATTGAACATCATTAATAAGAGCATTAGAGCGTTGAATCAGAATAAGGAGTTATTTTCGAAAATGGTCTCAATGATCAGAAAAACACATCGATTTAAAAATAAAAGTGGTTTGCATATCAACAAATGTTGGGAGAGGTTTCGTTGCCTGCACTGACATTATTCACATCTGGCACATTCTTTTGCTCCAGTAACACCATTGATTCCCAAGTCAAGGCGAAGCAACTGAGCAGCAGAAACGAAGAGTGATTCTTCTGCTGCACCATAAATCACTCTAATGCTTTTATTAATGATGTTCAATTGTTCATTGATAATTCAGGTGCTTTTTTCTTGCAGCTATTTGCATTAGAGCGATTTTCATTCTTTGGACTTCAAGATTCATTTGATCGATCATCTGGATTTCCTTCAAAATGGTGCTCGAAACGTAGTATACTGCCTTAGAGGAAAAGGAAGTTGAGTTTTGGCATACTCGAACACATGCATCCATTACTCTTATGTTGAATTGATTCTAGAGAGAGAAAATTTAATAAAGAGACGAGAGAGAAAAAAGAAGACAAATAAGAAATTAAAGAGAAATAGAGAAGATAATAAGGGAGTTAATTTATAAAATAAATAAATACAAGGATAAAATGAACTCTGACTTTTGACTTTTTTTTAACATTGTTAGTCAATTTGGCATGTGTTTGCTAACGGAATGAACCTCAAAGACCATTTTATAAATTTTTAAACCACAAAGGTGCCGATAGAAAACAGGTGTAACCACAAGGTTTATTTTTATACTTTTCCCTTATAATTATAGTTAAATCAATTATAGGATAAAGTTTAATTAGAAGTTGGGTAAATTTCAAAAAAAAACCCTGTGGTTTCATGTTCTTCTAAAAAAACTCTTATGGTTTGTTAACACAAAAAAAGGACTGTGGTTTGCGTCGTTACCCGAAAAACGGAAAATGGCTTAACGGTGTTAAAAGTGCTGATGTGGCAAGGGGTAAGGTTGGAAATTCGAATTTTATTTTATTTTTTTATTTTTTTCCTCTCTCTCTCCTCCTCCTTCTTCTTCCTCCTCCTTCTTCCTCCTACTTCTTCTTCTTCTTCTCTCCTTCTCCTTCTTCTTCTTCTTCTTCTTCTTCTTACTTCTTCTTCTTCTTCTCTCCTTCTCCTTCCTCCTTCTTCTTCTTCTTTTTTTCTTCTATTCTTTTTTTTTAAAATTTTTGAATTCCGATTTCTGATTTCCAGATTTCTTCGGAAATCTAGAAATTTTCCAGATTTCCGAAAATCTGGAAATTTTCGAAACTTAAAAAAAAAGAAAAAAAAGAAGGAAGAAGAAGGAGGCGGAGAGAAGAAGGAAGAAGAAGAAGACGAAGAAAAGGAAGAAGAAGAAGGAGGAGGAGAGAAGAAGAAGGAGGAAGGAGAAGAAGGAGGAGGAGAGAAGAAGAAGAATGAAGAAGAAGGAGGAAGGAGAAGAAGAAGAAGAGGAGAGAGAGAGGGAAAAAAATAAAAAAAAATTCGATTTTCCAATTTTACCCCTGTGCCACGTCAGCACTGTAACGGTGTTAAACCATTTTCCGTTTTTCGGGTAACGGCGCAAACCATAGTCTTTTTTTTGTATTAACAAACCACAAGGGTTTTTTTGGAAGAACATGAAACCACAGGGTTTTTTTTGAAATTTACCCTTAGAAGTTTAATGTGATTGAATCTCTAAATTAATATTATCCTAACCTAAGATAAGTTATCTAATTTGATTAGAGATAATATTTATATTTATATGGGATATAGATATAATATGATAACTTATCTAATTGATAATCCTAATTAGAATGAGATTCTAAGTGTTTTAACCTAATCTTAATAGGGTTTGGAATGAAAATAAAATATATATACCCCCCTACACTAGAATTCGGCCAAGGCAATTTAGAGGGCAAGAAATTCTTCGGACTCCACTCGACTAATTATCATTCTCATTTTCTCTCTTTGATCTCATGTTGATTCCTTTAGAGGCAATCTTTTTTGTTGTTATTCAAAAGTTGATTATTAATCGTTTTATTCTTGTTTGTTTTGTGTCCTTGGAAAGACAGTTGATGTTCGTGTGGGAACATCTCTAGCAACAGTAGATAGTTCTTCATAAAGGTACATGTTTTTATCCCTCTTTGATATGAAATAACGATTAACGTATCCTTAGTTAAAGGAAATAGGTAAAAAAAAATTATATTTCCGTTGCACCGCGTTTGCCGGTTTTCTTACACATGAGCCTAGAGAAACCCTGTAGGAGTGGTTCGAGAGGCTCCAAAAATTAGCAATCTAGATTCGTAACCTTAGTGTGGAGGATGTCGTCTGTGCTATGACACCAAACTATTGGAGTGAAGCCTTGTCCCAGGAGTTAACTACACAACACCTCAAAACATTCCTAGATCTAATGCAACAGGCTAGAGATTTTGTCAAATGGGACAGCCACAGGCTCAAGCCCTTGTTAAAAAGCACTAGTGCAAAGGTTCGTCTAGCCCTAAACCCTAAACCCTAAACCCTAAACCCTAAACCCTAAACGGGGATAGAGATAAAGACCATAAGAGACCGAAGGATTAACCAGAGTGGAACTTCATGTCTCTTAATTCCCCTAAAAATGAGGTGTTATACTTGGTAGAAAATAACAAACAAGGAATTGAATACCTCCATAAAGCTAAACAAATTGAGGCGCTATAAAAAAAAGGAACCTATTGTGAATTTCACAAAAGCGAGGGCCACAATACCTAAGATTGTAGACAGTTGGAAATTGAGTTGGAGAAAATGACCAAAAGGTGAATCCTTTATCGCTTTCTACAGAAATTATCAAAAAACACCTACTACCAAGCAAAACAAGTCATTAGTTAAAGAGTGCACTCCCTGATGGGTCATTAATGTGATCACTAGGGGACCATCAGGAGACCATATAGTAAAGAGGAAAAGAGCTTACAATGACAGGAAATGATTTAAGGAGTCAAGCTCCGAGTTTTCATTCGGTGGTTTGAAAAAACCCCAAGGCAAGCTTTTTATGATACCTTGGTAATCGACATAGTCATCGAGAACCTCACTATCCAAAAGGTATTTATTGATATGAGGTATGAGGTTCTAAAGATGGATTCAGATAGACTAGTTCCAACAATATCTCCTCTTATTAGGATAAGCATCCACATGGGCCCCCTATAAGGTAGTTGAGGTCCTTGATAGTTTTACTTTCAGGAATAAAGGTGATACAGTGTTGAGCGAATGCATTAGCCATGTGGTTGAAAGACCTAATGGTTTCGGGAGGGAGCTATTTATACCAATAAGTTGCTCAATCTTTTAGTGGTTGTAAGAGGTGGCACATAACAACATCAGTGGTTCTATTAGTCTCTAGTGCCCTTTTGAAGTTCTTGGCGTGGGTAATTAGATATTCGCTCCCACTATATTTCTTTAGAGAGGGGTGTTTGAACCCTCATGGTACTAGTTCCCACAAGACACATTCATACAGAGAGGAGCTAGTATCTATGACTTACGGCATTCGACTGTCTAGATTTCATCCCTATAGCGTATTCCTCAGCTCTCTTCGGATAAGCTCCGCCAAGATTCCTTCATAACAAGCTCATAAATATCTTCACTATTAGAGGATATGGATTAGTACCTTGATCGTCAACCTCTATAGGATCTTGGTGTAGTTGTTTTCCTCCTTCGATAATTCCTATCTTGAGAATCGGATCTAGCAAAGCTCTTTAGTGCCTTGTCTTTTCCGGGCAGGAAAAGAGATTCTCATAAAGTATGTGCTTCAGTCTATTCCAACATATTTAATGAGTCTTTTTCTGATGCCTGTGGATTTATGTGATGATATTAATAAATCGTTGAACATGTTCTGGTGGAAGTCTTCTGGCTCATCCCCATCTGGTAATCACTGGAAAGAATGGAAGAAACTGTGTAGCCCCAAGTCTAAAGGTGGCATGGGTTTTAGAGACATTCATAAATTCAATTTACCACTTCTAGCAAAGCAGGGTTGGCCTACTCTGACCAATCCTGACTCTCTTGTCATTAGGATTCTGAAATCCAAATACTTTCCTGACAGCCAGTTTCTTTAAGCTCAGGTTGGACACAACCCATCTTTCCACATGGCGTAGTATTTTAGCAGGTATGGACTTGTTGCAAAAAGGTTTGATCAAACGAGTAGGGACGGGGAATAACATTAGAATTTGGAGAGATCCATGGCTACCGGATATAACAAATCCATGCCCAACAACAATAGTTTTTTCATCTCTCCCTTTTGGACTGGTTTCTAAATTACTACACAAAGATGGCAATTGGAATCGACATACGGTGGATCTTATTTTCAATGGGAGAGATAGAAGACTCATTTACTCTATTCCGAAAAAAAGTCACAGAAACTTTGATTCGTGGCTTTGGTTGGGAGATAAAAAAAAGGTATTTATACAGTTCGTACTGGGTATCATATGGCCATGGAGACAGTACCTGCACATCAACCAGAGGTTCCATTTTTCCCTTGGCAGAAGCTCTAAAGCTTGAAAATCGCACCTAAGATTAAAAAAAAACTTATTTTGGAGGATCTTTTCGAATTGTATTCCCTGTCTTAATAATTTAGCAGCTTGACGATGTCAAGTATATGGTGAAGACGAACTCCACATTTTTGTTTCGTGTCTCTTTGCAAAGCAGGTATGGAGTTACTTCTTTAATGACAGTCAAGTGGATGGAATTACAGACTTTAAAAGCTGGTTTTTGAGTTTCCTCAATTCCACCCCAGAACTGATCTTGAAGATTGCTGCTACATTATGGTCCATTTGGAGGCACAGAAATGAAGTTATTTGGAAAAATAAAAGGAGCAGCCCTACACAGATTTTGTCATTCGGTCTTCTGGCATACAATGAGTGGCTTAAGGCTCAGTTCCCCTATAGCAACCCGGTCCCTATAACAGCCACAAACACATCAGTTTGGCATAAACCACTTGAAGGGAAATTTTGCTGTAATGTAGATGCTGGCATCTTCAAAGAAGTAGGGTACAATTCGTTCCATTTTCTTATTAGAGATTACCAGGGTGACTGTATCATAGTGAGTCATGGAGCACTATGTGGATTGTTTGATCCTAGCCTATCTGAGGCCATTGCAATTTAGGAATCCCTTTACTGGTTGAAGAATTCCTTTCGAGAACCTATGGAGATTCAATCTGACTGCTTGCAAGTTGTTAACTTATTCAATCACCCTGTGCCGGACAATTCATTTTTTTTTTGTTATCATTTTGTCTTGTGTTAGTATCTTAAAAGAGCTAGGCAATTGCTCAATCTCTTGTGTAAAAATGTTGAGCGAATTAGGCCGCTTATCTCTTAGCTAAGGCGGTCAATTCTCAGTATTTTCGTGGTGTGTGGGCATGTCCACCGCCCTATCTCAATGTTGTTCTTTTTTCCGATTTTAATAATTAAGAAGTGTTTTATTTTAAAAAAATGAAAATAATATTTGAGCTTATAACATATTTAAAATACCCCTTATTAAAATTCACATTTTATTTGGCGTATATGTGATATATGCAAAATTAAATTGTATTTTAATTCGATAAATATAATTACGTGTATGTTATTTATGTAATTCCAAATAAAAAATAAACAAATTTCAGATGTTATCTCGAATCAACAAAATTAATCAGATTAGCTCAAATTAACATGAAAATATTATTTGAGTTTATAATATATTTAAAATATCCCTCATTAAAATTCACATTTTATTTGGCATATATGTGATGTACGCAAAATTAAATTAGGTTTTAATTCGATAAATACAATTACATGTGTTATATATATAATTCGCAATAAAAAATTAACCACTTTGAAATGCTATCTCGAATCAATAAAATTAATAAAATTATCTCGAAATAAAACGAAAATATTATTTGAGCTCATAATATATATAAAACATTCCTTGTTAAAATTCATATTTTATTTGGCGTGTATGTGATATAAGTAAAATGAAAATGGATTTTAATTCGATAAATACAATTATGTGTATTTTATATACGTGATTCCAAATAAAAAATAAATCAAATTGAGATGTTATCTCGAATCAATAAAATTAATCAAATCAGCTCAAATTAACATGAAAATATTATTTGAGTTTGTAATATACTAAAATACTCCTTATCAAAATTCATATTTTATTTAGCGTATATGTGATATATGTAAAATAAAATTGGATTTTAATTCGATAAATATAATTACGTCGATGTTATATATATAATTCTAAACTAAAAAATCTATATACCTAAAACCTAAATCCCTAAAAAATGCACAAGTACCTAGTTTATATCGATAGTTCTAATTTATCATGATAGTACTAATTTATCAATAGTTCGAAGCAAAACAAATAGTAAAGACATGATATCATGATAATACTAATTTATCAGGTGGGGTAGGTAACATCACGTCTCTTCCCTACACATAATCGAATAAACGAACCTAAATTTCTCTATAAACCGTCCTTATCAAAATTAAAGCATATATAGTCAATATAAATGAACACAGAGCCCAATCATGCCCACACATACACTATAAAAAAGGTAAATTACAAAATTGGCCAAATGGATAGACCTATTTACATATTTAGACCTGTTACACTACCTCTTACCAAACTAGACACTTCCAAATCATACTTTCCCAAAATACCCTTAGTATATATGTTATGACTTAAGCAATTCTTTCACTCCACTTCTCATCCTTTGCAATCCAACTTCAATTTCATGCGTCAATCCAAGATCCAAGCTCTTCGTGTAAGTATTTTGTTGATTTTACATATATAAATTCCTTTGTATAGGTTAGTTTTGGGTATTTTAAGTTAGTTTGCACCTTTATCGAATGGTATTTGGAGATTTTATGCAACCTGCTAGGTTTGTAGTTTATGCTTTTGCTTCGTAGAATCATAAACTATGAAGCAATTATCTCTAGAGAATTGTAAACTACGATCCGCAGTTTGGTATATTGCATATGAGAATAGGGTTCGCAGTTCACATAATTGTGGAGAACTGTGAAATAAATGGACTTCGAAGTTACAATAACTGTGAAGGACTACAAAGCACATTTCTTTTGAGCTTGTTTTTTATTATTGTTTTGACAATGTGTTTGTTTCTCAACAGTAGCAGTATATCAACCGACCATTTTTCTGTGTGATCATGTGGAATGGCCAATGGAAAACAGAGGGAAAAGCCATGACATACAAGGGTGGTCAATCGAAGTTACTTCGACTTTCAACAAAAATAAACTTCAAGATTTTACAAGAGAGAGTACACTTTTGCACGTGTTGATTTAACATCATTTGACCTATGTATGGCCATACAAACTGCCTATGGTCCAAACAAAGTTATTGGAATAGTAGTTTATATTGTTGATTCAAGTGATGTTGAGTGTTTCATAGAGTATTGCCGAATGAATCCAAGCGATGTGATCCCATTATATATTATTTTTGAATCACGAATAATAGATGCACAACTACCGCGAGTTTCAAAGAAGGAGAATGTTATTCAATCAAGTTGTGATCCCACAATTGAATTTGACACTCATCGGCTAGGGAAAGAAAAGATCATAGATTTCAACCACATATCGAACCCTAGTTTTAGATGATATTAGCTCGAATCCGTTTTTTGAACCCGAAGAAACGGTATATAAAGAAGATATTTGGGGTCCTTATAACCCCAATAATGATGATAATGATAATAATAATAATGATGAAGAACAACATATCCCGTGGAAACAACATTGTCACGAATGTGTTCTTGAAACAAATGCTCGAGATGATCATGTCTTGTTAAGTATCTATGAGACAGATGATGAAGAAAGAAGAAGAAGGAGGACTAATCCATTTTAATGGTTGCTAGAGGTCCATGATGCACTTGTGATTTCTACGGAATCCAATGCATTAAAAGGGGTTGTTGGTTTAAAGGTGCATGATATATTCTCAAACAAACGAGAACTGTAAGATGCACTTGGAAAATATGCAGTTAAGAATAGTTTCAAATGGAGAGTGTACAAGTCTAACAAATACTTATTTAAAGTTAGATGTAAGCATGATGAGACATGTAAGGCGAGCTAGAGGTATTGCGATACAAAATTCTGATATGTGCTAAAGATCAAATATTACCACATTATAGGCAAGCATGGAAACAAGTTGATTGCATACTACTTGTGGATAAGTTTAAACCATATCTCTCTATGGTTTGGGTTCGGTGGAGTAATCTCTCTAGTTTCTACCCCATGCATATGGGAGTAGATAATGTGCACACCTTCATATCAGCCAAATGCGCAAAAGAAGTCTTCGTAAACATTTCCATTTGGTGTTTTGACAACTTGCTCTTTACCTTCTTTATTACCTCAATGTCAGCCCTCACTGTAATTGTTGCCTTCGTATTCAAGCTGAAGGGATACTTGAATTTGATGCCTTTAACATTATTATCAAGAGATAATCCTCTCTTCCTCTTTTTGGAATCGTTCTTAAAAGCATCAACCTTCACAAAAATGGAACTAAGTGTAAGGGAAACAATTAAACAAAACTACTTTGCAGTTAAAAACAACAACTTCGCACTACGAATGTGTATTATATGTCGCAGTTGACGTAACTACGAAACAAGAGTCAAACTGCGACTCCGTAGTTTATTCAATCCCTTCATAGTTTATGCAACTAGGAAGGCACTATTTCATTTAACAGTCATGAATCTCTTCTGTATTAGACGAAACTGCTATGATTTTGCTTCGCAGTTGCGTTCACTGTATAAGAATTTTATGATTGCGAATGTGTCTTTCTGGTGAAATAAGGCAATTTCTAACATTCAATACACAAAAATATATCACAAATAAGGCTATGTTCTTTATCACTGAAAAAAACTTAATTGAACTGAACTGAATTGAACTGAACTGAATGCTACTGAATACTGAACTGAACTGAATTTAACTGAATGCTACTGAACTTAACTGAATACTACTGAACTTAACTGAATGCTACCGAACTTAACCGAACTTAACAATAATGATGATATTAGACTTTAAAATAATTTTAATGATAATATTGGACATTAATAAACTTATAATAATAATAATGGTTCTAATAAATTTAATAATATCAATAATAAAAAAATATATTATTAAAGATAAAACTAAATTGAATATCAAATAAAAGCTCGAGTTGATAAAATCTTGGCTCGATAAAAGCCTATGAAATTAAATAAAAATGAGTCTAATTTAAATTAAAAATACAAAGTACATACAAACACAAATTTACATATAATTTAAAGCCTATGAAATTAAATAAAAATTTTCATATGGATATAAACTCTTAACTTTTTATTCTAATTAAGGGTTAAAGTGCAAAAATAACGTTTTGGGTCAGAAGTAATTTTACCCCTAACATCTAAAAAGGTGCAATTTTATCCCTAACAATGATAAATTCGGTAAATTTTAGAAACAATTCATAATATGGATGCAATTCCTAATTTTTAAATATGGATGTATACTTTAGTTTTAATTTTTTTATTAAACGATATATACTTTAATAAACTATCATTTCTTGACTTTTATCTAATTTATAGATAATAATAAAGTATAAATAATAATAATATATAATAATAATAAATAATGATAAATTATAGATAAATAATAATTATTATTATAATATAATAAATAATAATAAATTACTGAATGCAGAAACTGGATGCAGAAACTGAATGCTGAACTGAACTGAACTGAATTGAACTGAACTGAACTGAACTAAACTGAATTGAACTGAACTGAATTGAATTGAACTGATTGTTACTGAAATTAAGTGATAAAGAACATGACCTAACATTCTAGCAAGAAATGGCACCAAAATCGCAATAAAAACCTAAACCCTAAACCAAAATCGCAATAAAACCCTAAACCAAAATCGCAACAAAACCCTGAACCTTATGGACATTTCTAACATTTAATATGCAAAAATACATCACAAATCACATTCCAGCAAGAAATGGCACCAAAATCACAACAACCTAAACCGAAATCGCAACAAAACCCTGAACCCTAAACCAAAATCGTAACAAAACAAAAAAAAAATGAAAAAATACATTAGAAATAATGTTATCACTTACCTTCTTTCCGATCTTTGCCATTAAAATCACACAAAGAAATTGCACAAGAAATGAAATACATATTCGCACAACAGTGTAATGAAATAATTAGTTAAGTCTGTATATATATATATACTAAGGGTATTTTGGGAAAGTCTAATTTGAAAGTGTCTAGTTTGGTAAGAGGTAGTATAATAACTCTAAATATGCAAGCATATTTATCAATTGGGCTAATTTTATAATTTATCCTAAAAAAGTATAATGTTAACTTCGATTAACTTTTATTTACCTTAAAAAACACTCTAAAACAAGCTTAAGACCCGATTAGTGTACCTGATGTTTGCTATTGGAAAACCCCATTTTTCCAAAAATCATAGATTTCGTGCAACTATAAAAGGTAAACATGAAGTATGTACCAAAAAGCTAAAACTCTTCTATTGTAAAAAAAAGGCAAATAATAAGAGAAAAGGGAGTAACAAACACTACTTTAATCTAATATCCAACCTTTTTCCCAAATAGGGCTTAGAAAATAAGGGGGCGTTTGGTTCACGCATGGGTTAAGAAATGGAATTAAGAAAGAGAAACAATGAGAAATGAATGAAATGACTCTTGATTCGCTTGTCTGTTTGTTTCAGCTCCACAAAGGGAATTATACCCATGATTCCCTTTGTAACATTTTGGTTCAAATGTGATAATAAACAAGAGTTGACAATAATTTCTATACATACATGTGTCTGTATTAATAAATTAATCACATATAGATATAAAAATGAAATCAATTTATTCAACCATAAAATCAAAAGACGATGAAACAGTGGAAACTCGATTAAAATAAATCAAAGAAAATCCATAACATTCTATTTTAAAAAGAAAATAATCATTTTAAAATAATTAAAAATAAATACTAAAACTCAATAATATGATAAAAGAAAAATATTTATCAAAATTATTTTAAAGGGCAAAAAAGTAAAAACAAAAACACAGGCCCAACCCAGCCCGGTCCGAAATTTTAATAATAACTTTAATTTAAGAAATTTTATAGTTTAATAAACTTTGTATTCCAAAATAAAAAAAAATTAAATTTCTTCAACATAAAAATTTCCGAACCATATAATTTTTAGGATTGGTAAACATGTACATATTTTTGTTAATGTTTTATTTATTAGTATCAAAGGAGTATTTTTTATTTAGGATTGCGGTAATTGATTTTTATTGAAATAATCCTCTAAAATTTAGTTTTAATTTTTTAAAAATACAAAGATATTAGTTGGACCGGGCCGGGTTGGGCGTTAGGCGAATTCTTCAAGTGCACGGTTCCACTTGTAGTAATAAAAAAGATACCGTTCCCACAGAAAACGCTGATTAACTACTATAACGGGTTTATTTTATAAATTCGTTTTCTCTTGGTTATAGAGAAATAAATAGTTTGATTTAAAAATAGTTTTGTTTAGAAAGAATGAAAGTAATACTAAAATTATATTTCTTAAGTTTCTATCTCGTGCATAGCCCGGGATACATACAGATTTTAATAAGTTTAAACTCAAAAACACTTTTCAAACTTACTGCAGTTGTATCAGATAGAAATATTTAATCCAATCTCTCGATCCAAGATTAAATAACTTGGATGCTTTTATATATGTAACTCCAACTCCTCGACCTATCATAGTGAATTAGAATTAAGAATTAAAAACGAAACAAGTAGATCATATGATACAATTATCCTTTTATGAACTGAATCTCTTCTAACTTCATAAAATGATAATTATTCCTATGTCTTGCTTAAATGGATTTCCCTAGAATATTCATAAAAGCAGTAATAGAATCAGATGATGAACATAGAATAATTTACTTTGGATTAAATTATAATTTTGATAAACAAATGTTTGACAGAGTTGATGATTTGTCAAAAGTAACGAATACATAGAATAAAGATTGTAACAGATGAGAGTATAGGGGTTGTGAATCTTTTTACTGTCTCTATAAGGTTTGTCAGGCCTCAGGGCGTCTTCTTCTCTATATCTTGTGTCTTGTATCTCGAGGAAGTGTATCTCTCGACCTTACTTCTTTCAATGTTGGAAGTAGAAGCTTAGAAACTGTAGAATCTTCCTGCTATAGTATACTTCTGTAACTATATCTCTATTATTCTTCTTTCTTTTTCTCTCTGTATATTGTTGTGTGGTGTATGTGACAGGAGTATCCTTTTATAGTGGATGAAGACTCATGACTCTTCAAGATGATAACTCTTCAAGTGTTCTCATGGAGAGTCATAGCCTTTGGTGAAGAAGGATGATGATTCAGGATGAAAGAGATGTAATTAAACTGAAGAATCATGTCTTTTTGCAATGAAGATGTCGGTCACGGACAAGACAGTGGTCTCACGTTCGTGACTTTGCTTTGCCATGCAAAGTTGATGAAACTGTTTGTCACGATCGCGACAGATGGCTTTCTATTCTTTGTTGAAATTCTGGCATGGTCACAATCGGGACAGATGATTTTGCCCTAATTCAGCACTTTTCTTCTGTTTTTGATCCGTTCATTGCTGATATTTCTTCGTATTGAGCTTTTAAGAGTTTCAAACCTATCTCTGGAGAAATCATGAACAAACAAGTGAAATCTTTCCAAAACCTAACCTAATCTAAGCTAAATGCATTAATTTAAATATGAATATGCATGCAAAAATAAGTAAAGAATGGATTTATCAATTCCCCTACACTTAATCTTTTGCTTGTCCTCAAGAAAAGACGTTTGCTTCTCCTTCAAATCGTTTTAAATTACGATTATATAAGTTCATCTTTGTCTGAAAAATTGAAAACTTTCCAGAGAATATCTTTGAAGAAAATTTATATGCAAAATCTAGAGTATGTAAAGAAAAATAGAACTATCAACTATCACATTTGCTCTTTTGGTAAGATGCAGCTTTCTGGATGTTTTTTGAAGCACACACCTATAATAAAAAAAAGACTAGAGTCATTTTTAGGTATCCTAGTTTCTATTTCACTCATATAGTTGCATTTTATGCTCTGTACCATACTCACCTTTTTCCGCTCGTTTCTTATCTCTTTGCATTTGCTTTTGTTTTTTACTCGTTTTTCTTTTGATTGAATCATAATCAATCTTGAGATTTTAGGGGTTTTGGCCGAAACATACCTATCACGTTCGTGACGTGTGGTCATGTTCGTGATGGCTACAGCTCGTAAATGTGATCTCTTCGAAATCCCTCTATCACGATCGCGACATGGGTCACGATCGCGACAGGGATTATCCCTGCGGTCCTTACCTTGTGTAATTTATTAATCCTTCAAACCATTCCTTCTCTAGGCTGTCACGAACGTGACACTAGGGTCACGAACGAGACAACTCAAAACTTGATTTTTCATTTTGTATGTCTGTTCAATCAACATTTGTTTGCTCTGTAAACTTAATATCCATATGCAACCTGTATTTATCTAAAAAAACTCAAAACTCAAAATGTTAAATAACAAAAAAGGGTTCGTCCTAATGACCGCACTTACTAATATGAATAAATATACTGTGGAAATATATATAGAAAAAGATTGTGTCAAGGTTTAGACAGATACTCAACAATACTGTCATTTTGTTGTTTGTTGGTCTCAAAATACACCTTACAGCGGTGTCCATTCACTTTAAACAATTCTCCCTTAAGATTTTTGAGTTCTAATGCTCCATTGCTGAAGATATTACTTACCTCATAAGGTCCTGTCCATCTGGATTTTAATTTTCCAGGGAATAGTCTGAGGCGAGAATTAAATAGTAAAACTTTATCACCTACATTAAATATTTTTGCTTTTAAACGAGAATCATGTCATCCCTTAATTCGTTCTTTATATAACTTAGCGTTTTCATATGACTGGATTCGCAATTCATCTAATTCATTTAATTGCAGAAGTATTTTCTTTCCTGCACTTTGTAGATCATAATTTAATGCTTTGATTGCCCAATAAGCTTTATGGTCTAACTCAACAGGTAAATGACATGCCTTACCATAAACCAACCGATAAGGCGTCATTCCTATTGGAGTTTTGAATGTAGTGTGGTATGCCCATAATGCATCATCAAGCTTAATTGACCAATCTTTCCTAAAGGATGAAACTCTTTTCTACAGAATCCATTTTATCTCTCTATTATAAATCTCAACTTGTCCACTTGTTTGCGAATGATAAGGAGTAGAGACACGATGGTGTACCCCGTATTTTCTCATTAGAGATGCAAATGAATGGTTTATAAAATGTGTTCCTCCATAACTTATTATAGCTCGTGGTACTCCAAACCTGCTGAAAAGCTTTTCCAAAAATTTAACTACAACCTTTGCATCGTTAGTGGGAGTAGATATAGCTTCAACACATTTAAACACATAATCTACTATAACTAATATATAATTATTGCCAAATGATGTGGGAAATGGACCCATGAAGTCTACACCCCAAACATCAAAAAGTTATACCACTAAGATAGATCTTAATGGCATTTCATCACGTTTTCCTAAATTTTCGGTTCTTTGGCATTTATCACAATGAGTGACATAAGCACGAACGTCTCTAAATAACGTTGGCCAAAAGAAACTGCAATCTAATATCTTGGCTGCTATTTTAGTAGCCCCATGATGTCCTAAATATGGGCTATTATGACAATCATGAATTACAGAATTAATTGCATGGTCATTCACGCATCTTCGTATTATTCCATCTCCACATACCTTAAATAAATATGGCTCATCCCATGGATATTTTTTAACATCCGAGAAAACTCAAAACTTGATTTTTCATTTTGTATGTCTATTCAATCAACATTTGTTTTCTTTTGATTGAATCATAATCAATCTTGAGATTTTAGGGTTTTTGGCCGAAACATGGTTGTCACCTTCGTGACGTGTGGTCACGTTCGTGATGGCTACAGCTCGTAAATGCGATCTCTTCGAAATCCCTCTGTCATGATCGCGACAGGGATTATCCCTGTGGTCCTTGCCTTGTGTAATTTATTAATCCTTCAAACTGTTGCTCCTTTTGGCTGTCACGAACGAGACAACTCCAAACTTGATTTTTCATTTTGTATGTCTGTTCAATCAACATTTGTTTGCTCTGTAAACTTAATATCCATATGCAACCTGTATTTATCTAAAAAACTCAAAATGCAAAATGTTAAATAACAAAAAAGGGCTCGTCCTATTGACTGCCCTTACTAATAAGAATAAATATACTGTGGAAAATATATATAGAAAAAAATTGTGTCAAGGTTTAGACAGATACTCAACAATACTATCATTTTGTTGTTTGTTGGTCTCAAAATAGACCTTACAGCGGTGTCCATTCACTTTAAACAATTCTCCCTTAAGATTTTTGAGTTCTAATGCGCCATTGCTGAAGACATTACTTACCTCATAAGGTCCTGTCCATCTGGATTTTAATTTTCCAGGGAACAGTCTGAGGCGAGAATTAAATAGTAAAACTTTATCACCTACATTAAATATTTTTGTTTCTAAACGGGAATCATGCCATCCCTTAATTCGCTCGTATATAACTTAGCATTTTCATATGACTTGATTCGCAATTCATCTAATTCATTTAATTGCAGAAATCTTTTCTTTCCTGCACTTTATAGATCATAATTTAAAGCTTTGATTGCCCAATAAGCTTTATGTTCTAACTCAACAGGTAAATGACATGCCTTACCATAAACCAACTGATAAGGCGTCATTCCTATTGGAGTTTTGAATGCAGTGCGGTATGCCTATAATGCGTCAAAGAACGCTGATTAACTACTATAACGGGTTTATTTTATAAATTCGTTTTCTTTTGGTTATAGAAAAATAAATAGTTTCATTTAAAAATAGTTTTGTTTAGAAAGAATGAAAGTAATACTAAAATTATATTTCTTAAGTTTCTATTCCGTGCATAGCCCGGGATACATACAAATTGTAATAAAGTTTAAACTCAAAAACACTTTTCAAACTTACTGCAGTTGTATCAGATAAAAATATTTAATCCATTCTCTCGATTCGGGATTAAATAACTTGGATGCTTTTATATAGATAACTCCAATTCCTCGACCTATCGTAGTGAATTGGAATTAAGAATTAAAAACGAAACAAGTAGATCATGTGATACAATTATCCTTTTATGAACTGAATCTCTTCTAACTTCATAAAATGATAAGTATTCCTATATCTTGCTTAAATGGATTTCCCTAGAATATTCATAAAAGCAGTAATAGAATCAGATGATGAACATAGAATAATTTGCTTTAGATTGAATTATAATTTTGATAAACAAATGTTTGACAGAGTTGATGATTTGTCAAAAGTAAAGAATACATAGAATGAAGACTGTAACAGATGAGAGTATAGGGGTTGTGAATCTTTTTACTGTCTCTGTAAGGTTTGTCAGGCCTCAGGGCGTCCTCTTCTCTATATCTTATGTCTTGTATCTCGAGGAAGTGTATCTCTCGATCTTACTTCTTTCAATGTTGGAAGTAGAAGCTTAGAAACTGTAGAATCTTCCTATTATAGTATACTTCTATAACTATATATGTATTATTCTTCTTTCTTTTTTGGGAAAAGTACAAAAATAAACCTTGTGGTTTGGCCCATTTTCGAAGTGCACCCCTGTGGTTTAAAAGTTTGCAAGTCGGTGCCTTGAACTTCATTCCGTTAGCAAAGAGGGGTAAAATTGACTAACAGTGTTAAAAGTCAAAGGGAAAATAGTTAATTTGGTCCTTATATTTATTTATTTTAATAATCAACCCTCCTTATTATCTAAGTATTACAAAAAAAACCCAAAATAAAAAATAAAAATCAATTACACCATCTTCTTCCTCTCTCTCTAATTTTTTATTTTTTTCTTCTTTCTCTCTCCTCTCTCTCTCTCCTCTTTGTTAATTTCTCTCTAAAATCATTGAATTTGACTCACTTTCACTCCTTTTACATATAACCATAACAGTTTCACTTATTAAGTTTTTTCATCCTGGTTTTCAAATGAGTTTTTTAACACTGACCAATTCTTTATTCTATTTACTGAAATTAAATTCCAAAAAACCCATAACAAAGAGGTAAAATATACCATATCTAAATTCATATCCTAATTCCCATATCTAAATTCATTTTACTGAAATATATAACAAGCAATAATTTCCCTCCATCTCCCCTTCTCTTCCCATCATCGGCCATATCCATTTGCTGAAGCAACCACTTCATCAAACTCTTAATCACCTCTCTTCCAAATACGGCCACGTCTTTCTTCTCCGATTCGAGAATCGTCGTCTCCTCTCCAACTGTTATTGAGGACTGCTTTACCAAAAACGATATCATCTTTGCAAATCGCCCTCGCTTGCTCGCCGAAAAACACCTCAATTACAATTACAGAACTATAGGATTCTCTCCCTACGGCGAACAATGGCGGAACCTCAGGCGATTAATGACCTTATAGCTTTTCTCTTCTGCTCGTCTTGCCACGTTTACTTCTATTCGACAACACGAGGCTGGGCTGTTGATGAAGCAATTATATGAGGATTCAAGAGAAAAAGAGGTGAAAGTTAAGCTGTCTTCAAAATTTGTTGGTTTTGCTTTCAATATCATGATGAGGATGGTGGCTGGAAAAAGGTATTACGGAAACGATGTAGTTGATAGAGAAGCGGATCGATTTTCGGGATATTATGAGAAAATCGCAGAGGCTCATGGTGTGATGAGTTTGAATGATTTTTTTTCCAGTGCTACAATGGATTGATTTTCAAGGAGTGGAGAGGAAGATGCAGACGGTAATGAAGGAAATGGATAATTTCCTTCAGTCCCTTGCTGATGAGCATCGGAAAATGAGGAGTCAATATTTGTTGGTGTAATTCTAGAGAGAGAAACTTGATTTTAGAGAGAGAAAAATTAAAAAAGATGAGAGAGAAAGAAAAAAATTAAAGAGTAATGGAGGAGATGGTATAATTGAATTTTTATTTTTTATTTTGGGGTTTGTTTGTGATAGTTAGATAATAAGGATGCTTAATTTATAAAATTATTAAATATAAGGACCAAATTAACTATTTTCCCTTTGGCTTTTAACACCGTTAGTCAATTTTACCCCTCTTTGCTAACGGAATGAAGTTCAAGGTACCGACTTGCAAACTTTTAAACCACACGGGTGCACTTCGAAAATGGGCCAAACCACAAGGTTTATTTTTGTACTTTTCCCTTCTTTTTTCTCTCTGTATATTGTTGTGTGGTGTATGTGACAGGAGTATCCATTTATAGTGGATGAAGAATCATGTCTCTTCAAGATGATAACTCTTCAAGTGTTGTCATGGAGAGTCATAGCCTTTGGTGAAGAAGGATAATGATTCAGGATGAAAGAGATGTAATTAAACTGAAGAATCATGTCTTTTGTAGTGAAGATGTCGGTCACGAACGAGACAGGGGTGTCACATTCGTGACTTTGCTATGCCATGCAAAGTTGACGAAACTATCTGTCAAGATTGCAACAGAAGGCTTTCTGTTCTTTGTTGAATTTCTGGCATGGTCACGAACGGGACTGGCTGGTCACGATCGGGACAGATGCTTTTGCCCTAATTCAGCACTTTTCTTCTGTTTTTGATCTATTCCTTGCTGATATTCCTTTGTATTGAGCTTTTAAGAGTTTCAAACCTATCTCTAGAGAAATCATGAACAAACAAGTGAAATCTTTCCAAAACCTAACCTAATCTAAGCTAAATGCTTTAATATAAATATGAATATGCATGCAAAAATACGCAAAGGATGGACTTATCAATTCCCCTACACTTAATCTTTTGCTTGTCCTCAAGTAAAGACATTTGCTTCTCCTTCAAATCGTTTTAAATTACGATTATATAAGTTCATCTTTATCTGAAAAATTGAAAAATTTCCAGAGAATATCTTTAAAGACAATTTATATGCAAAATCTAAAGTATGTAAAGAAAAATAGAGCTATCAACTATCTCATTTGCTCTTTTGGTAAGATGAAGCTTTCAGGACGTTTTTTGAAGCACACACTTATGATAAAAAAAAAGACTCAAGACATTTTTAGGTATCATAGTTTCTATTTCACTCATATGGTTGCATTTTATGCTCCATACCATACTCACTTTTTTCCGCTCGATTCTTATCTCTTTTGCATTTGCTTTTGTTTTTTACTCGTTTTTCGAGTTGCAATCTGCATATATATATATATATATATATATATATATATATTCTTTTGGTTCACTTGAGTGGTTGCATTTTATGCTCCATACCATTTCTCGCCTTTTTTATATCACATTGGATATTTCTCTCAAGTCATTTTTTCTCTCAAATGCATATACCCTCATTCTTTATTAACTTAATGACCTTATATGTATTATGGTTGTAGTTCCCTTAGTTCTTCATCTGTATTGATATTAAATTTTGAGAAGAATCAAGTTAAAAACAGTTTTGTTTTTAGAAAATCATAAGTTTAAAAATTGCATATAAATATTAAATTTTAAAATAAAGATAAAGATATACAAGAATAACGTAAAATGACAAAGAGGAAGGGTACCGTGATCGACTTTTTTGATGTATTTTTTCGAACGCTTTTCCTGATCCAAGTCAGTAAAGAGACACATCTTTCTTGCTTTTTCTAATTTTTTTTTTTGCCTTTTCATTGATAAT